>NC_084636.1:31452655-31592655 GCF_033978795.1 Nerophis ophidion | reverse complement strand
CCCCACCTAGTACCAACCTCGTCACGTCCGTTGTGTCCTGAGCGAAGTAGTGTCAAAGCGCTTTGAGTACCTTGAAGGTAGAAAAGCGCTACACAAGTACAACCCATTTAATATCGATTCTTGGGCGATTCGATTATATATCGATTTTTTTTTTTTATTCAACGCGATTTTCGATTCAAAAACGGTATTTTTCCGATTCAAAACGATTCTGTATTCATTCAATTCATAGGATTTCAGCAGGATCTACCCCAGTCTGCTGACATGCTAGCAGAGTAGTAGATTTTTTTTTTAAAAGCTTTTATAATTGTAAAGGACAATGTTTTATCAACTGATTGCAATAATGTAGATTTGTTTTAACTATTAAACGAACCAAAAATATGACTTATTTTATCTTTGTGAAAATATTGGACACAGTGTGTTGTCAAGCTTATGAGATGTGATGAAGTGTAAGCCACTGTGACATTTTTTTTTATTTTTTCTAAATGTCTAATGATAATGTCAATGAGGGATTTTTAATCACTGCTATGCTGAAATTATAACTAATATTGATACTGTTGTTGATAATATTCATTTTTGTTTCACTACTTTTGGTTTGTTCTGTGTGGTGTTTGTGTCTCCTCTCAATTGCTCTGTTTATTGCAGTTCTGAGTGTTGCTGGGTCAGGTTTGGTTTTGGAATTGGATTGCATTGTTATTGTATTGCTGTGTACTGGTTTGTTGGATTGATAAATAAATAAAATAAAATAAAATAGATTTAAAAAAAAAAGACAATCAATTCTGAATCGCGATTCGTATTCGAATCGATTTTTTCCCACACCCCTAGTATGTACTATTATAAATAATGCACTATAATCATAATTTGATCAATACAAATATAAACTATCAATGATAATTGTCATTAGTATAATATATATATTACTATGATACTTATGACATTTTTTGTTATTTTAGTAATAGTAAATGGTAAATGGGTTGTACTTGTATAGCGCTTTTCTACCCCTTTTCAAGGAGCCCAAAGCGCTTTGAGAGTATTTCAACATTCACCCATTCACACACACATTCACACTCTGATGGAGGGAGCTGCCATGCAAGGCGCCAACCAGCACCCATCAGGAGCAAGGGTGAAGTGTCTTGCCCAAGGACACAATGGACGTGACTAGGATGGTAGAAAGTGGAGATTGAACCAGTAACCCTCAGATTGCTGGCACGGCAACTTCACCACGCCGTTCCCAGTATTAATATACTAATACAATAACTTATTATTATACTACTGTTATATTTTTTAATACCATAATTATTCTTAAATATTCATCGTATTATAAAAAACACATATATATATATACATATATATATATATGTGTGTATATATGTGTATATATGTATGTATATATATATATTGCATATATACAGTATATATATGTATATGTGCACATATATATGTATGTGTATGTATACATATATATTGATCTATATATATTTATGTATATATATATATATAAATATATGTACATGTATGTACATATGAATGTTTAAATACATATGTATAAACATACATACATCTGTATACATAAGTATTATTGACGCTCATCTAAAATTGCTTTGAAGATGACTTATAGGAAATATCAGCTATGCAAAATATTTTCCACACACATGTTAGATAAGCAACATGAGGAAGAAACTTTTACCTTTTTGGTGCAAACCTGAATAAATGTGCATGAAGGGATCTGCAAGAGGGCGCTGGAGTGAACATTGTCAGTGTGGCAGTAAGGCACACTACTGCCACTCACAGGCCTGGAGGGGAACTGCACTGTTCACTGCTCACTTTCTTACTTTTCTGACAGTATTACTGCGTGTCTGACAGTATTACTGCGTGTCTGACAGTATTACTGCGTGTCTGACAGTATTACTGCGTGTCTGACAGTATTACTGCGTGTCTGACAGTATTACTGCGTGTCTGACAGTATTACTGCGTGTCTGACAGTATTACTGCGTGTCTGACAGTATTACTGCGTGTCTGACAGTATTACTGCATGTCTGACAGTATTACTGCGTGTCTGACAGTATTACTGCGTGTCTGACAGTATTACTGCGTGTCTGACAGTATTACTGCATGTCTGACAGTATTACTGCATGTCTGACAGTATTATTGCGTTTCTGACAGTATTACTGCGTGTCTGACAGTATTACTGCGTGTCTGACAGTATTACTGCGTGTCTGACAGTATTACTGCGTGTCTGACAGTATTACTGTGTTCCTAACAGTATTACTGTGTGTCTTGACAGTAATACTGCATGTCTGACAGTATTACTGCGTGTCTGACAGTATTACTGCGTGTCTGACAGTATTACTGCGTGTCTGACAGTATTACTGCGTGTCTGACAGTATTACTGCGTGTCTGACAGTATTACTGCGTGTCTGACAGTATTACTGCGTGTCTGACAGTATTACTGCGTGTCTGACAGTATTACTGCGTGTCTGACAGTATTACTGCGTGTCTGACAGTATTACTGCGTGTCTGACAGTATTACTGCGTGTCTGACAGTATTACTGTGTTCATGACAGTATTGCCGCATGTCCAACAGTATTACTGCGTTTCTGACAGCATTACTGTGTTCCTGACATTATTACTTCGGGTCTGAAAGTATTACTGTGTGTCTGACAGTATTACTGAATTTCTGACAGTATTACTGCATGTCTGACAGTATTACTGCGTTTCTGACAGTATTACTGAATTTCTGACAGTATTACTGCGTGTCTGACAGTATTACTGCATGTCTGACAGTATTACTGCATGTCTGACAGTATTATTGCGTTTCTGACAGTATTACTGCGTGTCTGACAGTATTACTGCGTGTCTGACAGTATTACTGCGTGTCTGACAGTATTACTGCGTGTCTGACAGTATTACTGTGTTCCTGACAGTATTACTGTGTGTCTTGACAGTAATACTGCATGTCTGACAGTATTACTGCGTGTCTGACAGTATTACTGCGTGTCTGACAGTATTACTGCGTGTCTGACAGTATTACTGCGTGTCTGACAGTATTACTGCGTGTCTGACAGTATTACTGCGTGTCTGACAGTATTACTGCGTGTCTGACAGTATTACTGTGTTCATGACAGTATTGCCGCATGTCCAACAGTATTACTGCGTTTCTGACAGCATTACTGTGTTCCTGACATTATTACTTCGGGTCTGAAAGTATTACTGTGTGTCTGACAGTATTACTGAATTTCTGACAGTATTACTGTGTGTCTTGACAGTATTACTGCGTTCCTGACAGTATTACTGCATGTCTGACAGTATTACTGCGTTTCTGACAGTATTACTGAATTTCTGACAGTATTACTGTGTGTCTTGACAGTATTACTGCGTTCCTGACAGTATTACTGCGTGTCTGACAGTATTACTGCGTGTCTGACAGTATTACTGCGTGTCTGACAGTATTACTGCGTGTCTGACAGTATTACTGCGTGTCTGACAGTATTACTGCATGTCTGACAGTATTACTGCATGTCTGACAGTATTATTGCGTTTCTGACAGTATTACTGCGTGTCTGACAGTATTACTGCGTGTCTGACAGTATTACTGTGTTCCTAACAGTATTACTGTGTGTCTTGACAGTAATACTGCATGTCTGACAGTATTACTGCGTGTCTGACAGTATTACTGCGTGTCTGACAGTATTACTGCGTGTCTGACAGTATTACTGTGTTCATGACAGTATTGCCGCATGTCCAACAGTATTACTGCGTTTCTGACAGCATTACTGTGTTCCTGACATTATTACTTCGGGTCTGAAAGTATTACTGTGTGTCTGACAGTATTACTGAATTTCTGACAGTATTACTGTGTGTCTTGACAGTATTACTGCGTTCCTGACAGTATTACTGCATGTCTGACAGTATTACTGCGTTTCTGACAGTATTACTGAATTTCTGACGTTATTACTGTGTGTCTTGACAGTATTACTGCGTTCCTGACAGTATTACTGCGTGTCTGACAGTATTACTGCGTGTCTGACAGTATTACTGCGTGTCTGACAGTATTACTGCGTGTCTGACAGTATTACTGCGTGTCTGACAGTATTACTGCGTGTCTGACAGTATTACTGCGTGTCTGACAGTATTACTGCATGTCTGACAGTATTATTGCGTTTCTGACAGTATTACTGCGTGTCTGACAGTATTACTGTGTTCCTAACAGTATTACTGTGTGTCTTGACAGTAATACTGCATGTCTGACAGTATTACTGCGTGTCTGACAGTATTACTGCGTGTCTGACAGTATTACTGCGTGTCTGACAGTATTACTGCGTGTCTGACAGTATTACTGCGTGTCTGACAGTATTGCCGCATGTCCAACAGTATTACTGCGTTTCTGACAGCATTACTGTGTTCCTGACATTATTACTTCGGGTCTGAAAGTATTACTGTGTGTCTGACAGTATTACTGAATTTCTGACAGTATTACTGTGTGTCTTGACAGTATTACTGCGTTCCTGACAGTATTACTGCATGTCTGACAGTATTACTGCGTTTCTGACAGTATTACTGAATTTCTGACAGTATTACTGTGTGTCTTGACAGTATTACTGCGTTCCTGACAGTATTACTGCATGTCTGAAAGTATTACTGTGTGTCTGACAGTATTACTGCGTTCCTGACAGTATTAATGCGTGTCTGACAGTATTACTGCGTGTCTGACAGTATTACTGCGTGTCTGACAGTATTACTGCGTGTCTGACAGTATTACTGCGTGTCTGACAGTATTACTGCGTGTCTGACAGTATTACTGCGTGTCTGACAGTATTACTGCGTGTCTGACAGTATTACTGCGTGTCTGACAGTATTAATGCGTGTCTGACAGTATTACTGCGTGTCTGACAGTATTACTGCGTGTCTGACAGTATTACTGCGTGTCTGACAGTATTAATGCGTGTCTGACAGTATTACTGCGTGTCTGACAGTATTACTGCGTGTCTGACAGTATTACTGCCTGTCTGACAGTATTACTCCCTGTCTGACAGTATTACTCCCTGTCTGACAGTATTACTGCGTGTCTGACAGTATTACTGCGTGTCTGACAGTATTACTGCGTGTCTGACAGTATTAATGCGTGTCTGACAGTATTAATGCGTGTCTGACAGTATTACTGCGTGTCTGACAGTATTACTGCGTGTCTGACAGTATTACTGCGTGTCTGACAGTATTACTGCGTGTCTGACAGTATTACTGCGTGTCTGACAGTATTACTGCGTGTCTGACAGTATTACTGCATGTCTGACAGTATTACTGCATGTCTGACAGTATTATTGCGTTTCTGACAGTATTACTGCGTGTCTGACAGTATTACTGCGTGTCTGACAGTATTACTGTGTTCCTAACAGTATTACTGTGTGTCTTGACAGTAATACTGCATGTCTGACAGTATTAATGCGTGTCTGACAGTATTACTGCGTGTCTGACAGTATTACTGCGTGTCTGACAGTATTACTGCGTGTCTGACAGTATTACTGCGTTTCTGACAGCATTACTGTGTTCCTGACATTATTACTTCGGGTCTGAAAGTATTACTGTGTGTCTGACAGTATTACTGAATTTCTGACAGTATTACTGTGTGTCTTGACAGTATTACTGCGTTCCTGACAGTATTACTGCGTGTCTGACAGTATTACTGCGTGTCTGACAGTATTACTGCGTGTCTGACAGTATTACTGCGTGTCTGACAGTATTACTGCGTGTCTGACAGTATTACTGCGTGTCTGACAGTATTACTGCGTGTCTGACAGTATTACTGCGTGTCTGACAGTATTACTGCGTGTCTGACAGTATTACTGCGTGTCTGACAGTATTACTGCGTGTCTGACAGTATTACTGCGTGTCTGACAGTATTACTGCGTGTCTGACAGTATTACTGCGTGTCTGACAGTATTACTGCATGTCTGACAGTATTACTGCGTTTCTGACAGTATTACTGCGTGTCTGACAGTATTACTGCGTGTCTGACAGTATTACTGCGTTCCTAACAGTATTACTGTGTGTCTTGACAGTAATACTGCATGTCTGACAGTATTACTGCGTGTCTGACAGTATTACTGCGTGTCTGACAGTATTACTGCGTGTCTGACAGTATTACTGTGTTCATGACAGTATTGCCGCATGTCCAACAGTATTACTGCGTTTCTGACAGCATTACTGTGTTCCTGACATTATTACTTCGGGTCTGAAAGTATTACTGTGTGTCTGACAGTATTACTGAATTTCTGACAGTATTACTGTATGTCTTGACAGTATTACTGCGTTCCTGACAGTATTACTGCATGTCTGACAGTATTACTGCGTTTCTGACAGTATTACTGAATTTCTGACAGTATTACTGTGTGTCTTGACAGTATTACTGCGTTCCTGACAGTATTACTGCATGTCTGAAAGTATTACTGTGTGTCTGACAGTATTACTGAATTTCTGACAGTATTACTGTGTGTCTTGACAGTATTCAATCAATCAATCAATGTTTACTTATATAGCCCTAAATCACTAGTGTCTCAAAGGGCTGCACAAACCACCACGACATCCTCGGTAGGCCCACATAAGGGCAAGGAAAACTCACACCCAGTGGGACATCGGTGACAATAATGATCCAGTGGGACGTCTGTGACAATAATGATTATGAGAACCTTAGAGAGGAGGAAAGCAATGGATGTCGAGCGGGTCTAACATGATACTGTGAAAGTTCAATCCACAATGGATCCAACATAGTCGCGAGAGTCCAGTCCAAAGCGGGTCCAACTCAGCAGCGAGAGTCCCGTTCACAGCGGAGCCAGCAGGAAACCATCCCAAGCGGAGGCGGATCAGCAGCGCAGAGATGTCGAGGCGGATCAGCAGCGCAGAGATGTCCCCAACCGATACACAGGCAAGCAGTACATGGCCACCGGATCGGACCGGACCCCCTCCACAGGGGAGAGTGGGACATAGAAGAAAAAGAAAAGAAACAGCAGATCAACTGGTCTAAAAAGGGAGTCTATTTAAAGGCTAGAGTATACAAATGAGTTTTAAGGTGAGACTTAAATGCTTCTACTGAGGTAGCATCTCGAACTGTTACCGGGAGGGCATTCCAGAGTACTGGAGCCCGAACGGAAAACGCTCTATAGCCCGCAGACTTTTTTTGGGCTTTGGGAATCACTAACAAGCCGGAGTCCTTTGAACGCAGATTTCTTGCCGGGACATATGGTACAATACAATCGGCAAGATAGGATGGAGCTAGACCGTGTAGTATTTTATACGTAAGTAGTAAAACCTTAAAGTCACATCTTAAGTGCACAGGAAGCCAGTGCAGGTGAGCCAGTACAGGCGTAATGTGATCAAACTTTCTTGTTCTTGTCAAAAGTCTAGCAGCCGCATTTTGTACCAACTGTAATCTTTTAATGCTAGACATGGGGAGACCCGAAAATAATACGTTACAGTAGTCGAGGCGAGACGTAACAAACGCATGGATAATGATCTCAGCGTCTTTAGTGGACAGAATGGAGCGAATTTTAGCGATATTACGGAGATGAAAGAAGGCCGTTTTAGTAACGCTTTTAATGTGTGCCTCAAAGGAGAGAGTTGGGTCGAAGATAATACCCAGATTCTTTACCGTGTCGCCTTGTTTAATTGTTTGGTTGTCAAATGTTAGAGTTGTATTATTAAATAGAGTTCGGTGTCTAGCAGGACCGATAATCAGCATTTCCGTTTTTTTGGCGTTGAGTTGCAAAAAGTTAGCGGACATCCATTGTTTAATTTCATTAAGACACGCCTCCAGCTGACTACAATCCGGCGTGTTGGTCAGCTTTAGGGGCATGTAGAGTTGGGTGTCATCAGCATAACAGTGAAAGCTAACACCGTATTTGCGTATGATGTCACCTAGCGGCAGCATGTAGATGCTGAAGAGTGCAGGGCCAAGGACCGAACCCTGGGGAACTCCACACGTTACCTTAACGTAGCCCGAGGTCACATTGTTATGGGAGACACACTGCATCCTATCAGTAAGATAAGAGTTAAACCAAGACAGGGCTAAGTCTGACATACCAATTCGTGTTTTGATACGTTCTAATAAAATATTATGATCGACGGTATCGAAAGCAGCGCTAAGATCGAGGAGCAGCAACATAGATGACGCATCAGAATCCATCGTTAGCAATAGATCATTAGTCATTTTTGCGAGGGCTGTCTCCGTCGAGTGATTTGCCCTGAAACCGGATTGAAAGGTTTCACATAGATTGTTAGACGCTAAGTGTTCATTTAACTGCTCCGCAACAATTTTTTCGAGGATTTTTGAAATAAACGGAAGGCGAGACACCGGTCGGTAGTTTACCATGAGGTCAGGATCGAGGTTAGGTCTTTTAAGAAGAGGATGAATAACCGCTTTTTGAATGCTAGGGGAACAGTGCCCGAGGAAAGTGATAAGTTTATAATATTTAGCACTGATGGACCTAATAATACAAAGAGCTCCTTGATCAGTTTCCCTGGAAGAGGGTCAAGTAAACATGTTGTTTGTTTTATTCCATTTACACGTTGTAACAATTCCTCTAATGTTATTTCCTCAAAACGAGAGAAACTATTTTGGAGGGCAGTATCCGCCGTATATACAATCGTGTCAGTGTTAATAGAACCCCGTTGTAGCTGGGACGCATTGTCTTTAATCTCCTTTCTAATGACTTCAATTTTCTTACTAAAGAATTGCATAAAGTCATCAGCTGAGTGGGTGGAGCTACTGGAAGGAGTCCCTTGTTGGGTTAGCGATGCTACCGTACTAAACAAAAATTTAGGATCGTTTTTATTGCGGTGGATGAGATTTGAGTAATAATTAGCTTTAGCTAAGGTAAGCATGCGTTTATAAGTTATTAAACCATCACTAAATGCTTGATGGTGCACCTCAAGTTTAGTCGTGCGCCATTTGCGTTCCAGCTTTCTGCATAATAATTTCTGAGCTCTAGTTTCTTCTGTAAACCACGGGGTGCGCTTTTTTGGAGCCTTTTTTAACTTTAGCGGTGCTATGTTATCAATGGTTTCGCGCAGGGCGTCGTTAAAGTTGTTAGTGAGGTTATCAATAGAGCCCACATACTTTGGGAATGGTGCCATTACCGAGGGCAGTAGGTCAGCAAGAGCTGTCGTTGTGGCCGTATTAATGTTGCGGCTGCTATAGCAGTTATTATTATTATTAGTTTGACGAACATGCGTCTGAACCTCGAATTTTATAAGGTAATGATCGGACAATACTTTAGTATACGGGAGTATCGTAACTTTGGAAGCGGTGATACCCTTGACAAGCACTAGGTCTATCGTATTACCGTTGCGATGCGTGGGTTCATTTATTATTTGTGTGAGACCACAGCTATCAATTATAGTCTGGAGCGCTACGCACGGTGGGTCCGATGGGGTATTCATATGGATATTAAAGTCCCCCATTATGATTATATTATCGGCGTGTGTCACTAGATCAGCAACGAACTCTGAGAATTCATTGATGAAGTCCGAACAGGGCCCTGGGGGGCGGTAGATAACAGCCAGGTGTAGAGGCAGCGGTGTGACAGACCTCATAGTAAGCACCTCAAACGATTTATATTTATTATTTATGTTAGGACTAAGGTTAAAGTTTTCGTTGTATATTAGTGCGACCCCCCCACCCCTTTTAAGCGGACGGGCAATATGCGCATGTGTAAAGTTAGGAGGACATGCCTCATTTAGCGCAAAAAAGTCGTTTGGTTTACTGCGTTCCTGACAGTATTACTGCATGTCTGACAGTATTAATGCGTGTCTGACAGTATTACTGCGTGTCTGACAGTATTACTGCGTGTCTGACAGTATTACTGCGTGTCTGACAGTATTACTGCATGTCTGACAGTATTACTGCGTGTCTGACAGTATTACTGCGTGTCTGACAGTATTACTGCGTGTCTGACAGTATTACTGCGTGTCTGACAGTATTACTGCGTGTCTGACAGTATTACTGCGTGTCTGACAGTATTACTGCGTGTCTGACAGTATTACTGCGTGTCTGACAGTATTAATGCGTGTCTGACAGCATTACTGCGTGTCTGACAGTATTACTGTGTGTCTGACAGTATTACTGCGTGTCTGACAGTATTACTGCGTGTCTGACAGTATTACTGCGTGTCTGACAGTATTACTGCGTGTCTGACAGTATTACTGCGTGTCTGACAGTATTACTGCGTGTCTGACAGTATTACTGCGTGTCTGACAGTATTAATGCGTGTCTGACAGTATTACTGCGTGTCTGACAGTATTACTGCGTGTCTGACAGTATTACTGCGTGTCTGACAGTATTACTGCGTGTCTGACAGTATTACTGCGTGTCTGACAGTATTACTGCGTGTCTGACAGTATTACTGCGTGTCTGACAGTATTACTGCGTGTCTGACAGTATTACTGCGTGTCTGACAGTATTACTGCGTGTCTGACAGTATTACTGCGTGTCTGACAGTATTACTGCATGTCTGACAGTATTATTGCGTTTCTGACAGTATTACTGCGTGTCTGACAGTATTACTGCGTGTCTGACAGTATTACTGCGTTCCTAACAGTATTACTGTGTGTCTTGACAGTAATACTGCATGTCTGACAGTATTACTGCGTGTCTGACAGTATTACTGCGTGTCTGACAGTATTACTGCGTGTCTGACAGTATTACTGCGTGTCTGACAGTATTACTGTGTTCATGACAGTATTGCCGCATGTCCAACAGTATTACTGCGTTTCTGACAGCATTACTGTGTTCCTGACATTATTACTTCGGGTCTGAAAGTATTACTGTGTGTCTGACAGTATTACTGAATTTCTGACAGTATTACTGTATGTCTTGACAGTATTACTGCGTTCCTGACAGTATTACTGCATGTCTGACAGTATTACTGCGTTTCTGACAGTATTACTGAATTTCTGACAGTATTACTGTGTGTCTTGACAGTATTACTGCGTTCCTGACAGTATTACTGCATGTCTGAAAGTATTACTGTGTGTCTGACAGTATTACTGAATTTCTGACAGTATTACTGTGTGTCTTGACAGTATTACTGCGTTCCTGACAGTATTACTGCATGTCTGACAGTATTAATGCGTGTCTGACAGTATTACTGCGTGTCTGACAGTATTACTGCGTGTCTGACAGTATTACTGCGTGTCTGACAGTATTAATGCGTGTCTGACAGCATTACTGCGTGTCTGACAGTATTACTGTGTGTCTGACAGTATTACTGCGTGTCTGACAGTATTACTGCGTGTCTGACAGTATTACTGCGTGTCTGACAGTATTACTGCGTGTCTGACAGTATTAATGCGTGTCTGACAGTATTACTGCGTGTCTGACAGTATTACTGCGTGTCTGACAGTATTACTGCGTGTCTGACAGTATTACTGCCTGTCTGACAGTATTACTGCCTGTCTGACAGTATTACTGCCTGTCTGACAGTATTACTGCGTGTCTGACAGTATTACTGCGTGTCTGACAGTATTACTGCGTGTCTGACAGTATTACTGCCTGTCTGACAGTATTACTGCCTGTCTGACAGTATTACTGCCTGTCTGACAGTATTAATGCGTGTCTGACAGTATTACTGCGTGTCTGACAGTATTACTGCGTGTCTGACAGTATTACTGCGTGTCTGACAGTATTACTGCGTGTCTGACAGTATTACTGCGTGTCTGACAGTATTACTGCGTGTCTGACAGTATTACTGCGTGTCTGACAGTATTAATGCGTGTCTGACAGTATTACTGCGTGTCTGACAGTATTACTGCGTGTCTGACAGTATTACTGCGTGTCTGACAGTATTACTGCGTGTCTGACAGTATTACTGCATGTCTGACAGCATTACTGCGTGTCTGACAGCATTACTGCGTGTCTGACAGTATTACTGCGTGTCTGACAGTATTACTGCATGTCTGACAGTATTACTGTGTGTCTGACAGCATTACTGTGTGTCTGACAGTATTACTGTGTGTCTGACAGTATTAATGCGTGTCTGACAGTATTACTGCGTGTCTGACAGTATTACTGCGTGTCTGACAGTATTACTGCATGTCTGACAGTATTACTGTGTGTCTGACAGCATTACTGTGTGTCTGACAGTATTACTGCGTGTCTGACAGTATTACTGCATGTCTATTGGCTGCAGGTTGCACGAGTTTGACGAGCAGGTGTCTGCCGTACGCGAAGGAATGGCTCGTGTTGTTCCTGTTCCTCTGCTCTCACTCTTCACCGGTTATGAACTGGAAACTATGGTGAGTGTGCACACATGTTAGCCCAGTGACACACCTGTCAGCGCTTGGAGTTAGCAGGAAGTAAGAGCTGTGTTAGCACTTGTGGTTAACAGGAAGTAAGAAGAGCGTTAGCAGGAAGTAAGAGTGTTGACAGAAAGTAAAAGTACAGGTAACAGGAAGTAAATGGAAGGAAGTAAGAGTGTTAACAAAAAGTAAGATGGCAGGAAGTAAGAGGAGCGTTAACAGGAAGTAAGAGGATTGTTAACAGGAAGTAAGAGGAGTGTTAACAGCGTTAACAAGAAGTAAGGGGAGTGTTAACAAAAAGTAAGAGGAGTGTTAACAGGAAATAAGTGGTGCATTACCAGGAAGTAAATGGCCGGAAGTAAGAGGGGCGTTAACAAAAAGTAAGAGTGTTAACAGGAAAAAAGAGTAGAGTTAACAGGAAGTAAGAGGAGCGTTAACAGGAAGTAAATGGCAGGAAGTAAGAGGAGCGTTAACAGGAAGTAAGAGGAGTGTTAACAGAAAGTAGCTAGAAGTAACAAGAAGTAAGAGAAGAGTTTACAAGAAGAGGATTGTTAACAAGAAGTAAGAGGAGTGTTAACAAGAAGTAAGAGGAGTGTTAACAAGAAGTAAGAGGAGTGTTAATAGGAAGTAAGAGGAGAGTTAACAGGAAGTAAGATGGGCATTAACAGGAAGTAAGATAGCAGGAAGTAAGAGGAGTCTTAATAGGAAGTAAGAGGAGCGTTAACAGGTAGTAAGAGCAGCATTAACAGGAAGTAAGATAGCAGGAATTAAGAGGAGCGTTAACCGGAAGTAAGATGTGCATTAACAGGAAGTAAGAGGAGAGTTAACAGGAAGTAAGATGGGCATTAACAGGAAGTAAGATAGCAGGAAGTAAGAGGAGAGTTAACAGGAAGAAAGAGGAGCATTAACAGGAAGTAAGATAGCAGGGAGTAAGAGGAGCGTTAACAGGAAGTAAGTGGAGCGTTAACAAGAATAAAGAGGAGCATTAACAGGAAGTAAGATAGCAGGAAGTAAGAGGAGCGTTAACAGGAAGTAAGAGGAGCGTTAACAGGAAGAAAGCAGAACATTAACAGGAAGTAAGATAGCAAGAAGTAAGAGGAGCGTTAACAGGAAGTAAGAGGAGCGTTAACAGGAAGAAAGAGGAACATTAACAGGAAGTAAAATAGCAAGAAGAGTGTTAACAGGAAGTAAGAGGAGCGTTAACAGGAAGTAAGAGGAGCGTTAACAGGAAGTAAGAGGAACATTAACAGGAAGTAAGATAGCAGGAAGTAAGAGGAGTGTTAACAGCAAGTAAGAGGTCTGTTAACAGGAAGTATGATGGCAGGAAGTAAGAGGAGCGTTAACAAGTAAGAGGGGCATTAACAGGAAGTAAGATGGTAGGAAGTAAGGAGATTTAAAAGGAAGTAAGAGGAGCGATAACAGGAAGTAAGATGACAGGAAGTAAGAGGTGTTGTTGTGTCCAGGTGTGTGGGAGTCCTGACATCCCACTGCACCTGCTGAAGTCAGTGGCCACCTACAAGGGGGTGGAGCCTACAGCGCCGCTCATCCAGTGGTTCTGGGAGGTCATGGAGTCCTTCTCCAACACGGAGCGCTCGCTCTTCCTCAGGTTCGTGTGGGGACGCACTCGGCTGCCGCGCACCATCGCTGACTTCCGGGGGCGAGACTTTGTGGTGCAGGTAAGAAAAGTTCAGATTGAATTTTTTTTTTTACACAAGTTTATTGTCATGGAAACAATCAAATACTGTTTTTGTCCTAACGGGTTATCATATTTAACATCATTAAAACATGTTCAAAATCATTAATTAAATCTTATCTCTTTGTTTCAACCAAATACGCTTTGCTCTGATTAGGGGGTACTTGAATTAAAAAAATGTTCACGGGGGTACATCACCGAAAAAAGGTTGAGAACCACTGGCCTAACGTATATTCCGTTCTACCCCTGTATTGAGCACTGTATAACGGATAAACGCATATATATATATATATATATATATATATATATATATATATATATTTCAGAATGTGAAAAAAAAATCCAGGAATTTACATTGTAGGAATTGTAAAGAATTTATTTGTAAATTATGGTGGAAAATGAGTATTTGGTCACTTCAAACAAGGAAGATCTCTGGCTCTCACAGACCTGTAACTTCTTCTTTAAGAAGCTCTTCTGTCCTCCACTCGTTACCTGTATTAATGGAACCTGTTTGGACTCGTTATCTGTATAAAAGACACCTGTCCACAGCCTCAAACAGTCAGACTCCAAACTCCATTATGGCCAAGACCAAAGAGCTGTTGGCAAAAATCCCAGAACCACACGGGGGGACCTGGTGAATGACCTGCAGAGAGCTGGGACCAAAGTAACAAAGGTTACCATCAGTAACACACTATGCCGATAGGGAATCAAATCCTGCAGTGCCAGATGTGTCCCCTGCTTAAGCCAGTGCATGTCCAGGCCCGTCTGAAGTTTGCCTGAGAGCACATGAATGATACAACAGAGGATCGGGAGAATGTCATGTGGTCAGATGAAACCAAAATAGAAGTTTTTGGTATAAACTCAACTCGCCATGTTTGGAGGAAGAAGAATACTGAGTTGCATCCCAAGAACACCACACCTACTGTGAAGCATGGGGGTGGAAACATCATGTTTTGGTGCTGTTTTTCTGCTAAGGAGACAGGATGACTGATCCGTGTTAAGGAAAGAATGAATGGGGCCATGTATCGTGAGATTTTGAGCCAAAACCTCCTTCCATCAGTGAGAGCTTTGAAGATGAAACGTGGCTGAGTTTTCCAGCATGACAATGATCCCAAACACACCACCCGGGCAACGAAGGAGTGGCTCCGTAAGAAGCATTTGAAAGTCCTGGAGTGGCCTAGCCAGTCTCCAGACCTCAACCCCATAGAAAATCTGTGGAGGGAGTTGAAAGTCCATGTTGCTCGGTGACAGCCCCAAAACATCACTGCTGTCGAGAAGATCTGCATGGAGGAATGGGCCAAAATACCAGCTACTGTGTGTGCAAACCTGGTAAAGACATATAGTAATCGTTATTGCCAACAAAGGTTTTATTACAAAGTATTGAGTTGAATTTTTGAAGTGACCAAATACTTATTTTCCACCATAGTTTACAAATAAATTCTTTAAAATTCCTACAATGTGAATTCCTGGATTTTTTTTCACATTCTGTCTCTCACAGTTGAAGTGTACCTTCAAGTGAAAATTACAGACCTCTGTCATCATTTTAAGTGGGAGAACTTGCACAATCGGTGGCTGACTAAATACTTTTTTGCCCCACTGTATATATCCATCCATTTTCTACCGCTTATTCCCTTTTTTGGGGTCGCGGGGGGCGCTGGCGCCTATCTCAGCTACAATCGGGCGGGAGGCGGGTTACACCCTGGACAAGTCGCCACCTCATCGCAGGGCCAACACAGATAGACAGACAACATTCACACTCACATTCACACACTAGGGCCAATTTAGTGTTGCCAATCAACCTATCCCCAGGTGCATGTCTTTGGAAGTGGGAGGAAGCCGGAGTACCCGGAGGGAACCCACGCATTCACGGGGAGAACATGCAAACTCCACACAGAAAGATCCCGAGCCTGGATTTTGAACCCAGGACTGCAGGACCTTCGTATTGTGAGGCAGACGCACTAACCCCTCTGCCACCGTGAAGCCCCCACTGTATATATGTGTGTGTGTATATATATATATATATATATATATATATATATATATATATATATATATATATATATATACACAGTTATGTTCATAATAATAGCAGTGTGTTTAAAAAGGTGAGTAAACCTCAACATTTTTCAAATTGTATTTTAATGAACACAAATGCATTGGGGACACTGCAAATTCTATTTCAAAGCCATACAATTAGAAAAAAGTAATTCAATTTGATAATATTTTACAGAAAGTCAATAAATATAAAACAAAAAAATAGCAGTACAGACATATTTCTTTCCAAAACTCAAATGTACTGTATAAACTAAGAAAGGCTTGCATATTCAACTTTCTTGAGAATCATTAACTAATATTTAGTTGCATAACCAGGGTTTCTGATAACTGCTTCACATCTGTGGCACATGGCGTCCACCAACAGGTATTGCAACCCAGGACTATTGTACTACGTTCCACAATTCCTCTGCATTTCACGGTTTTGCCTCATGAACAGCATTTTTTATGTCAGCCCACAAGTTTTCAAAGGGATTAAGGTCCGGGGATTGTGCTGGTCTCTCCATTACTTGAATTCTGCTTGTCTGAAACCATGATTTTGCTGGCTTGCTGGTGTGTTTGTGGTCATTGTCTTGTTGAACCCATTTCAAGGGCATTTCCTCCTCATGACTTCTTCCAGTATTCTGATGTACTCAAACTGATCCATGATCCCTGGTATGCCATAAATTGGCCCAACACCATAGTACGAGAAACATCCCCTTATCATCAATCAATCAATGTTTACTTATATAGCCCTAAATCACTAGTGTCTCAAAGGGCTGCACAAACCACTACGACATCCTCGGTAGGCCCACATAAGGGCAAGGAAAACTCACACCCAGTGGGACGTCGGTGACAATGATGACTATGAGAACCTTGGAGAGGAGGAAAGCAATGGATGTTGAGCGGGTCTAACATGATACTGTGAAAGTTCAATCCATAATGGATCCAACACAGTCGCAAGAGTCCAGTCCAAAGCGGATCCAACACAGCAGCGAGAGTCCCGTTCACAGCGGAGCCAGCAGGAAACCATCCCAAGCGGAGGCGGATCAGCAGCGCAGAGATGTCCCCAGCCGGTACACAGGCAAGCAGTACATGGCCATCGGATCGGACCGGACCCCCTCCACAAGGGAGAGTGGGACATAGGAGAAAAAGAAAAGACACGGCAGATCAACTGGTCTAAAAAGGGAGTCTATTTAAAGGCTAGAGTATACAAATGAGTTTTAAGGTGAGACTTAAATGCTTCTACTGAGGTGGCATCTCGAACTGTTACCGGGAGGGCATTCCAGAGTACTGGAGCCCAAAATGAAAAAGCTCTATAGCCCGCAGACTTTTTTGGGCTTTGGGAATCACTAATAAGCCGGAGTCCTTTGAACGCAGATTTCTTGCCGGGACATATGGTACAATACAATCGGCAAGATAGGATGGAGCTAGACCGTGTATTATTTTATACGTAAGTAGTAAAACCTTAAAGTCACATCTTAAGTGCACAGGAAGCCAGTGCAGGTGAGCCAGTACAGGCGTAATGTGATCAAACTTTCTTGTTCTTGTCAAAAGTCTAGCAGCCGCATTTTGTACCAACTGTAATCTTTTAATGCTAGACATGGGGAGACCCGAAAATAATACGTTACAGTAGTCGAGGCGAGACGTAACAAACGCATGGATAATGATCTCGGCGTCTTTAGTGGACAGAATGGAGCGAATTTTATCATGATGCTTGCTTCACCGTCTTCACTGTGTACTGGGGCTTGAATTCAGTGTTTTGCAGGACGTCTGACAAACTGTCTGTGGCCCTTCGACCCAAAAAGAACAATCTTACTCTCATCAGTCCACAAAATATTACACCATTTATTTTTAGACCAGTCAATGAGTTCTTTGGCAAATTGTAACCGCTTCAGCACGTCTCTTTTTTAAACAATGGGACTTTGCGGGGGCTTTTTGCTGGTAGCTTGGCTTCACATAGACACCGTCTAATTGTTCCAGTACTCACAGGCCATCTTAGATCTTCATTTTGGTTATCCTCCGATCCATTTTGGTTATCCTCCGATCCATTTTGGTTATCCTCCGATCCATTTTGGTTATCCTCCGATCCATTTTGGTTATCCTCCGATCCATTCCAATAGTCGTTTCTCTTTTTCTTCCTCGGGCTTTCTGGTTTTGGCTGCCATTCTAAAGCGTTTGATATCATTTTAGCTGAACAGCCTATCATTTTCTGCACTTCTTTATAGGTTTTCCCCTCTTTTATTAATTTCTTAATCAAAAAACGCTCTTCTTCTGAGCAGTGTCTGGAACGACCCATTTCACTCTGTTTTTTAAGGACAAATGCCCAGTCAGTTGCCTTGATCCTTAAATAAGGGCCACCTGTTTAACACCTTTTGTTTTTTTTTCTCCACATAATCAATGACCTCACTAATTGAACTCGGCACTGCTATTATTTTGAACACGCCCCTTTCAGGAAATGATTCAGTTTCACAAAATCAGCAGCATGCATGTCATGCCTGTTGGGTCTGTTGGTTTTCTATACCTTTACTAAACCTTCTAGAAACGTATTTGCTGGGGGTGGGGTGGGGGGGGGGGGGGTGAAAAAATCGATTCGAATACGTTGTGCGATTCAGAATTGATTCTCATTTATTTTAAAATCGATTTTTTATTTCCCATCCATCCATCCATTTTCTACCACTTATTCCCTTTTTGGAGTCGCGGGGGGCGCTGGCGCCTATCTCAGCTACAATCGGGCGGAAGGTGGGGTACACCCTGGACAAGTTGCCACCTCATCACAGGGCCAACACAGATAGACAGACAACATTCACACTCACATTCACACACTAGGGCCAATTTAGTGTTGCCAATCAACCTATCCCCAGGTGCATGTCTTTGGAAGTGGGAGGAAGCCGGATACATTTCTTTTTTTTTATGATCAATCCAACAAACCAGCAATACCAAAACAATGCAATCCAATTCCAAAACCGAACCTGGCCCAGCAACACTCAGAACTGCAATAAACAGAGCAATTGAGAGGAGACACAAACACGACACAGAACAAAACAAAAGTAGTGAAACAAAAATGAATATTATCAACAACAGTATCAATATTAGTTATAATTTCAGCATAGCAGTGATTAAAAATCCCTCACTGACATTATCATTAGACATTTATAAAAATAATAAAAAAGAACAATAGTGTCACAGTGGCTTACACTTGCATCGCATCTCATAAGCTTGACAACACACTGTGTCCAATGTTTTCACAAAGTTAAAATAAGTCATATTTTTGTTTCGTTTAATAGTTAAAACAAATTTACATTATTGCAATCAGTTGATAAAACATTGTCCTTTACAATTATAAAAGCTTTTTTTTTTTTTTAAATCTACTACTCTACTTGCATGTCAGCAGACTGGGGTAGATCTTGCTGAAATCCTATGTATTGAATGTATGTATGTTTATTGTAATTTATGTAGTTTTAATGTACAACTTATGTATTTTTAAATAACTTTTTTACTTTAATGTACAACTTATGTATTTTTAAATAACTTTTTTACTTTTAATGTACAACTTATGTATGTTTATTGTAACTTATGTAGTTTCAATGTACTATTTATATACAGTGGGGCAAAAAAGTATTTAGTCAGCCACCGATTGTGCAAGTTCTCCCACTTAAAATGATGACAGAGGTCTGTAATCTTCATCATAGGTACACTTCAACTGTGAGAGACAGAATGTGAAAAAAAATATCCAGGTATTCACATTGTAGGAATTTTAAAGAATTTATTTGTAAATTATGGCGGAAAATAAGTATTTGGTCAACCATTCAAAGCTCTCACTGATGGAAGGAGGTTTTGGCTCAAAATCTCACGATACATGGCCCCATTCATTCTTTCTTTAACACGGATCAATCGTCCTGTCCCCTTACTCACGGTGGCAGAGGGGTTAGTGCGTCTGCCTCACAATACGAAGTTCCTGCAGTCCTGGGTTCAAATCCAGGCTTGGGATCTTTCTGTGTGGAGTTTGCATGTTCTCCCCGTGAATGCGTGGGTTCCCTCCGGGTACTCCGGCTTCCTCCCACTTCCAAAGACATGCACCTGGGGATAGGTTGATTGGCAACACTAAATTGGCCCTAGTGTGTGAATGTGAGTGTGAATGTTGTCTATCTGTGTTGGCCCTGCGATGAGGTGGCGACTTGTCCAGGGTGTACCCCGCCTTCCGCCCGATTGTAGCTGAGATAGGCGCCAGCGCGCCCCGCGACCCCGAAAGGGAATAAGCGGTAGAAAATGGATGGATGGATGTATACATATATGTGCATCTGTGTATGTATATGTGTATATATATGTATGTTAAATATACATACACAGCACACATTAGCAGCATAGCTATGGTAGCTACATGCTAACATGATATTTTAACATTAAACCATGTTATCAAATTTGCTGCAGAAAACCCAAATGATCAAACCTAAAAACCCCCCAAGAAC
Source organism: Nerophis ophidion (assembly GCF_033978795.1). Taxonomy (NCBI): domain Eukaryota; kingdom Metazoa; phylum Chordata; class Actinopteri; order Syngnathiformes; family Syngnathidae; genus Nerophis; species Nerophis ophidion. Next base: position 31,572,177 of record NC_084636.1, on the reverse strand, counting down.
GTAACCGACTGACTGCTAGCATTTTAAGATGTGTAGTGAAGCCTAGGTAGTTTTAGTAAGAAGTGGGCGGTGGATGTTTTAGTGGCAGGTGACTTGAAGGAGGTGATGACAAAGTGTCTCAAAGTGTGATGTCGCCCGGCAGGTGCTGGACAAGTACAACCCTCCTGACCACTTCCTGCCAGAGTCCTACACCTGCTTCTTCCTGCTCAAGCTGCCCAGGTACTCGTGCAAGCAGGTGCTGCAGGACAAGCTCAAGTACGCCATCCACTTCTGCAAGTCCATCGACACCGACGACTACGCACGCATCGCCTTGTCGGGGGAGCCCGCCGCCGACGACAGCAGCGATGACCTGGACAACGAGGACGCCGACTCCTTCGCATCCGACTCCACCCAGGACTATCTCACTGGGCACTGACCTCTGACCTTTTCTAATGCTCACATTCCTGCGGGCGTTCTTCTCAGACGCACTCATCTGAGTGTGTGTGTGTGTGTGTGTGTGTGTGTGTGCACTCATCTGAGTGTGTGTGTGTTTGTGTGTGTGTGTGTGTGCGTGTGTGTGTGTGTGTGTGTGTGTGAGTGTGTGTGTGTGTGCACTCATCTGTGTGTGTGTGTGCGTGTGTGCACTTATCTGAGTGTGTGTGTGTGTGTGTGTGTGTGCACACTCATCTGAGTGTGTGTGTGTGTGTGCGCACTCATCTGAGTGTGTGTGCGTGTGTGTGCACTCATCTGAGTGTGTGCACTCATGAGTGTGTGTGCACTCATGAGTGTGTGTGCGTGTGTGTGCACTCATCTGAGTGTGTGTGTGTGCACTCATCTGAGTGTGTGTGCGTGTGTGCACTCATCTGAGTGTGTGTGTGTGTGTGTGTGTGTGTGTGTGCACTCATCTGAGTGTGTGTGCGTGTGTGTACTCATCTGAGAGTGTGTGTGTGTGTGTGTGTGTGTGTGTGTGTGCACTCATGAGTGTGTGTGTGCACTCATGAGTGTGTGTGCGTGTGTGTGCACTCATCTGAGAGTGTGTGTGTGTGTGTGTGTGTGTGTGTGTGTGTGTGTGTGTGCACTCATGAGTGTGTGTGTGTGTGCATTCATCTGAGTGTGTGCGCGTGTGTGTACTCATCTGAGTGTGTGTGTGTGTGCGCGCACTCATGAGTGTGTGTGTGTGTGCACTCATCTGAGTGTGTGCGTGTGTGTGTACTCATCTGAGTGTGTGTGTGTGTGCACTCATCTGAGTGTGTGTGTGTGTGTGTGTGTGCACTCATGAGTGTGTGTGTGTGTGCGCACTCATCTGAGTGTGTGTGCGTGTGTGTGTACTCATCTGAGTGTGTGTGTGTGTGTGTGCACTCATCTGAGTGTGTGTGCGTGTGTGTGCACTCATCTGAGTGTGTGTGCGTATGTGTGCACTCATCTGAGTGTGTGTGTGTGCACTCATCTGAGTGTGTGTGTTTGTGTGTGTGTGTGTGTGCGTGTTTGCAAATGATCTTAGAAGAAGAAAAAGAAGTGCGGACTTTGCTTTCATGTTGTGAGTGAAGTTGGTTTCACTTTCACATCGCCAGAAGAAGTCACTTCCTGTCTTGTAAATACGCTGCCAGGTAAAAAGTTGCATCCACAAAATTGTTGTTCTGACAAAAGTGTTGTAGTGAAAGTGTGTACATAAATAAGATGATGACAGTCCTGCAGACTCCATCTTCGTACTTCAGGAATACAAACGTGACTCATCAACCAATCACTGGCTTTGTGTTGCTTAAAGCTCCGCCCCCCCCCTTTCCACTCCAGCACGTGAGGGGCGCCCCTCTTGGAATTATGGGAGATTTCTTTAATCCCGACACAACATTCCTACCATGATCACACACTTTCACCCTGTCACCTTCAATCACTCCCTCACTTCTTGCTTGTAACTTACATTACAACTACATTAAAGGCCAACTGAAAGCCACAACTACCCACTGATAGTTTATATATCAATGATGAAATATTAACATTGCAACACATGCCAATACGGCCTTTTTAGTTTACTAAATTACAATTTTAAATTTCCCGTCTTCGAAACGTCGGGTGATGATGACGTGTACGCAAGACGTCAGGGGTTTTTAGGAAATATTAGCGCTGCACACACAAACAGCTAAAAGTCGTCTGTTTTAACGGCATAATTACACAGTATTTTGGAGAACTGTGTTGCTGAATCTTTTGCAATTTGTTCAATTAATATTGGAGAAGTCACAGTAGAAAGATGGTGTTGGGAAGCTTTAGCCTTTTAGCCACACAAACACACGGTGATTCCTTGTTTAAAATTCCTGGAGGTGAAACTTTCCTATGGATCAGAGCGCGGCCAAGAGAACATGGATCACGACGGAATGTCAACCGGCAGGTTTCGGTGAGAAAATTGTGGTTAAAAAGTCAGTTCTTACCGGAGAAATGCTGAGCTTGTGTCGTCCACAGCTGCCGTCGACTCCCCTGAGACATGGCGTCAAGACACCTGTGGACACACCCCTCCGACTATCAGGTACTATTTAACTCACTAAAACACTAGCAACACAATAGAAAGATAAGGGATTTCCCGGAATTATCCTAGTAAATGTGTCTAAAAACATCAAAATGCAATCATGTTTTTTTTTTTGTTTTTTTTTCCTAGTCCGTCGCTATCAATATCCTCAAACACAAATCTTTCATCCTCGCTCAAATTAATGGGGAAATTGTCATTTTCTCGGTCCGAATAGCAGTTTTTGTTGGAGGCTCCCATTATAAACAATGTGAATATGTGAGGAGCCGTCAAACATGTGACGTCATCGTCTGCGACTTCCGGTACAGGCAGGGCTTTTCTCTTAGCACCGAAAGTTGCAAACTTTATCGTGGATGTTCTCTACTAAATCCATCCATCCATTTTCTACCGCTTATTCTCTTTCGGGGTCGCGGGGGGCGCTGGCGCCTATCTCAGCTACAATCTGGCGGAAGGCGGGGTACACCCTGGACAAGTCGCCACCTCATCGCAGGGCCAACACAGATAGACAGACAACATTCACACACTAGGGCCAATTTAGTGTTGCCAATCAACCTATCTTTTTTTATAGCTTTCCTGGTTACCGATCAATTTGCCTGGGATTTAAACCCAGTGCCCTTTGATTGGGAGCTAGCAGCTTTAACCATTGAGCTATCCCTGGTCTTCTACTAAATCCTTTCAGCAAAAATATGGCAATATCGCGAAATGATCAAGTATGACACATAGAATGGACCTGCTATCCCCGTTTGAATAAGAAAAGTTGTACATTAGGAAACGTAAGTTACTTTAGAAATACATAAGTTGTACATTAGGAAGCATAAGTTACATTAAAACTACATAAGTTGTACATTAGGAAACGTAAGTTACAATAAAACTACATAAGTTGTACATTAAAACTACATTAGTTGTACATTAGGTAACATAAGTTACATTAAAACTACATAAGTTGTACATTAGGAAGCATAAGCTACAATAACACTACATAAGTTGTACATTAAAACTACATTAGTTGTACATTAGGAAACATAAGTTACATTAAAACTATATAAGTTGTACATTAAAACTACATAAGTTGTATATTAGGAAATGTAAGTTACAATAAAACTACATTAGTTGTACATTAGGTAACATAAGTTACATTAAAACTACATAAGTTGTACATTAAAACTACATAAGTTGTACATTAAAACTACATTAGTTGTACATTAGGAAACATAAGTTACATTAAAACTACATAAGTTGTACATTAAAACTACATAAGTTGTACATTAAAACTAAATTAGTTGTACATTAGGAAACGTAAGTTACAATAACACTACATAAGTTGTACATTAAAACTACATAAGTTGTACATTAGGAAACTCAAGTTACAATAAAACTACATAAGTTGTACATTAAAACTACATAAGTTGTACCTTAGGAAACTCAAGTTACAATAAAACTACATAAGTTGTACATTAAAACTACATTAGTTGTACATTAAGAAACATAAGTTACAATAAAACTACGTAAGTTGTACATTACAACTACATTAGTTGTACATTAGGAAACATAAGTTACAATAAAACTACATAAGTTGTACATTAAAACTACATAAGTTGTACATTAGGAAACGTAAGTTACAATAAAACTACATAAGTTGTACATTAAAACTACATTCGTTGTACATTAGGAAACATAAGTTACATTAAAACTACATAAGTTGTACATTAAAACTACATAAGTTGTACATTAAAACTACATAAGTTGTACCTTAGGAAACGCAAGTTACAATAAAACTACATAAGTTGTGCATTAAAACTACATAAGTTGTGCATTAGGAAACGTAAGTTACATTAAAACTACATATGTTGTACATTACAACTACATAAGTTGTACATTAGGAAACATAAGTTACATTAAAACTACATAAGTTGTACATTAAAACTACATAAGTTGTACGTTAAAAGTACATAAGTTGTACATTAGGAAACGTAAGTTACAATAAAACTACATAAGTTGTAGATTAAAACTACATTAGTTGTACATTAGGAAACAAGTTACATTAAAACTACATAAGTTGTACCTTAGGAAACGTAAGTTACAATAAAACTACATAAGTTGTACATTAAAACTACATTAGTTGTACATTAGGAAACGTAAGTTACATTAAAACTACATAAGTTGTACATTAAAACTACATAAATTGTACATTAGGAAACGTAAGTTACAATAAAACTACATAAGTTGTACATTAAAACTACATTAGTTGTACATTAGGAAACGTAAGTTACATTAAAACTACATAAGTTACATTAAAACTACATAAGTTGTACATTAAAACTACATAAGTTGTACATTAGGAAACGTAAGTTACATTAAAACTACATAAGTTGTACATTAAAACTACATAAGTTGTACGTTAAAAGTACATAAGTTGTACATTAGGAAACGTAAGTTACAATAAAACTACATAAGTTGTACATTAAAACTACATAAGTTGTACATTAATAAACGTAAGTTACAATAAAACTACATAAGTTGTACATTAAAACTACATTAGTTGTACATTAGGTAACATAAGTTACATTAAAACTACATAAGTTGTACATTAAAACTACATAAGTTGTACATTAGGAAACGTAAGTTACATTAACACTACATAAGTTGTACATTAGGAAACATAAGTTACATTAAAACTACATAAGTTGTACATTAAAACTACATTAGTTGTACATTAGGAAACATAAGTTGTACATTAAAACTACATAAGTTGTACATTAGGAAACAAGTTGTACATTAGGAAACATAAGTTGTACATTAAAACTACATAAGTTGTACATTAGGAAACATAAGTTGTACATTAAAACTACATAAGTTGTACATTAAAACTACATAAGTTGTACATTAAAACTACATAAGTTGTACATTAGGAAACATAAGTTGTACATTAAAACTACATAAGTTACAATAAAACTACATAAGTTGTACATTAAAACTACATTAGTTGTACATTAGGAAACATAAGTTACATTAAAACTACATAAGTTGTACATTAAAACTACATAAGTTGTACGTTAAAAGTACATAAGTTGTACATTAGGAAACGTAAGTTACAATAAAACTACATAAGTTGTAGATTAAAACTACATTAGTTGTACATTAGGAAACAAGTTACATTAAAACTACATAAGTTGTACCTTAGGAAACGTAAGTTACAATAAAACTACATAAGTTGTACATTAAAACTACATTAGTTGTACATTAGGAAACGTAAGTTACATTAAAACTACATAAGTTGTACATTAAAACTACATAAATTGTACATTAGGAAACGTAAGTTACAATAAAACTACATAAGTTGTACATTAAAACTACATTAGTTGTACATTAGGAAACGTAAGTTACATTAAAACTACATAAGTTACATTAAAACTACATAAGTTGTACATTAGGAAACGTAAGTTACAGTAAAACTACATAAGTTGTACATTAAAACTACATAAGTTGTACATTAGGAAACGTAAGTTACAGTAAAACTACATAAGTTGTACATTAAAACTACATAAGTTGTACATTAGTAAACGTAAGTTACAATAAAACTACATAAGTTGTACATTAAAACTACATTAGTTGTACATTAGGAAACATAAGTTACATTAAAACTACATAAGTTGTACATTAAAACTACATAAGTTGTACATTAGGAAACGTAAGTTACATTAACACTACATAAGTTGTACATTAGGAAACATAACTTACATTAAAACTACATAAGTTGTACATTAAAACTACATTAGTTGTACATTAGGAAACATAAGTTGTACATTAAAACTACATAAGTTGTACATTAGGAAACATAAGTTGTACATTAAAACTACATAAGTTGTACATTAAAACTACATAAGTTGTACATTAAAACTACATAAGTTGTACATTAAAACTACATAAGTTGTACATTAGGAAACATAAGTTGTACATTAAAACTACATAAATTACAATAAAATTACATAAGTTGTACATTAAAACTACATTAGTTGTACATTAGGAAACATAAGTTGTACATTAAAACTACATAAGTTGTACATTAAAACTACATAAGTTGTACATTAGGAAACATAAGTTGTACATTAAAACTACATAAGTTACAATAAAACTACATAAGTTGTACATTAAAACTACATTAGTTGTACATTAGGAAACATAAGTTGTACATTAAAACTACATAAGTTGTACATTAAAACTACATAAGTTGTACATTAGGGAACATAAGTTGTACATTAAAACTACATAAGTTACAATAAAACTACATAAGTTGTACATTAAAACTACATTAGTTGTACATTAGGAAACATAAGTTACATTAAAACTACATAAGTTGTACATTAAAACTACATAAGTTGTACGTTAAAAGTACATAAGTTGTACATTAGGAAACGTAAGTTACAATAAAACTACATAAGTTGTAGATTAAAACTACATTAGTTGTACATTAGGAAACAAGTTACATTAAAACTACATAAGTTGTACCTTAGGAAACGTAAGTTACAATAAAACTACATAAGTTGTACATTAAAACTACATTAGTTGTACATTAGGAAACGTAAGTTACATTAAAACTACATAAGTTACATTAAAACTACATAAGTTGTACATTAGGAAACGTAAGTTACAGTAAAACTACATAAGTTGTACATTAAAACTACATAAGTTGTACATTAGTAAACGTAAGTTACAATAAAACTACATAAGTTGTACATTAAAACTACATTAGTTGTACATTAGGAAACATAAGTTACATTAAAACTACATAAGTTGTACATTAAAACTACATAAGTTGTACATTAGGAAACGTAAGTTACATTAACACTACATAAGTTGTACATTAGGAAACATAACTTACATTAAAACTACATAAGTTGTACATTAAAACTACATTAGTTGTACATTAGGAAACATAAGTTGTACATTAAAACTACATAAGTTGTACATTAGGAAACATAAGTTGTACATTAAAACTACATAAGTTGTACATTAAAACTACATAAGTTGTACATTAAAACTACATAAGTTGTACATTAAAACTACATAAGTTGTACATTAAAACTACATAAGTTGTACATTAGGAAACATAAGTTGTACATTAAAACTACATAAGTTACAATAAAACTACATAAGTTGTACATTAAAACTACATTAGTTGTACATTAGGAAACATAAGTTGTACATTAAAACTACATAAGTTGTACATTAAAACTACATAAGTTGCACATTAGGAAGCATAAGTTACATTAAAAATGTAAATATCATTTTTCTTACTGATCATGAAATAACTTTCCATATTTCCTGTGCTCACATTCACACACTAGGGACCATTTAGTGTTGCCAATCAACTTATCCCCAGGTGCATGTCTTTGGAAGTGGGAGGAAGCCGGAGTACCCGGACTGTGTTGGCCCTGCGATGAGGTGGCGACTTGTCTAGGGTGTACCCCGCCTTCTGCCCGATTGTAGCTGAGATAGGCGCCAGCGCCCCCCGCGACCCCAAAAGGGAATAAGCGGTAGAAAATGGATGGATGGATATTTCCTGCGCTTAAGTGTGTGTATGTGAGTGTGAATGTTGTCTGTCTATCTGTGTTGGCCCTGCGATGAGGTGGCGACTTGTCCAGGGTGTACCCCGCCTTCCGCCCGATTGTAGCTGAGATAGGCCCCAGCGCCCCCCGTGACCCCGAAAGGAAATAAGCGGTAGAAAATGGATGGATGGATGGATACATTTAGTTGATATTCTGTACGGTCGGTGAATGTCTTCATGGTCGTGCTGTCCAACCATCACACATTAGTGATCTGCTTTAGAGTAGTCAGTGTGCAGCGGTGAAGATTAGCATATCAACACACGTGAATGAAGGTGTAAATAATTAGTTCATGAGTGCTGCCTCTTGACGGCAAGCTGCACACAGACTACTCTAAAGTCCACTGTGTCGTGCTGTGTCAGGATTGAGGAATGTATCCCATAATTCCTTCTGCTGCAGCGCCATGACGGCGCCTCAATGAGCTGGGAAAATAAAGAGGTTACGTTTGCTCTTATTCAAGACCCTCGTGCACACACATTCTTACAGTGTGTGTGTGTGTGTGTGTGTGTGTGTGTGTGTGTGTGTGTGTGTGTGTGTGTGTGTGTGTGTGTGTGTGATATTTGTGAGTAGTTCAAAGACACACTTCCAGCGACTTGGCTTAAAAATCAATAGCATTCTTTGTGGACTTAAGACTTATTTTCCCAGTAATAACACACCAGTGTATTACGTGCTGACAGTCAGGTGGTCACACACACACACACACACACACACACACACACACACACACGCACACACACAGTTGTACAGTCAGGTCTGCTGGAGGCGAGTGAGTGTGTTTGATCAAAATTGTTACATGTGAGTTCATATATATCAGGGGTGCCCACACTTTTTCTGCAGGCGAGCTACTTTTCAATTGACCAACTCGAGGGGATCTACCTCATTTATATATATCATTTATATTTATTTATTTATGAAAGAGACATTTTTGTAAACAAGTTAAATGTGTTTAATGATAATACAAGCATGTGTAACACATATAGATGTCTTTCTTTCACAAAGACAAGAATATAAGTTGGTGTATTACCTGATTCTGATGACTTGCATTGATTGGAATCGACAGTAATGATGATAACGCCCACATTTTCAAATGGAGGAGAAAAAAAGTTGTCCTTTCTGTACAATACCACATGAAAGTGGTTGGTTTTTGGCATCTAATTCATCCAGCTTCCATACACTTTACAAGAAAAACATTGGCGGAAAATTCCGTAGCTTGCTTGATTGACATTCAGGGCACCCGAGGGTCTTGTGAGATGACGCTGGCTGCTGCCAGTTCATTATTATGAAAAAATGACAGAGAGGAAGGCGAGAAACACTTTTTATTTCAACAGACTTTCGCGCCGTCCCTTCCGTCAACACTCTAAAGGCCGACTGCACATTTCCTATCTTCACAATAAAAGCCCTGCTTCATGCTGCCTGCGCTAACAAAATAAGAGTCTCAGAAAACTGGCGTGCACAAGTGATGTGCACGCCAGCTTTCTGAGGGATCGCTTGTGCACGCCAGTTTTCCGAGACTCTGTATTTAGTTAGCGCAGGCAGCATGAAGATTGATGATCACTAATTTTTAGGTCTATTTTTTTTAAAAGCCTGGCTGGAGATCGACTGACACACCCCCCGCGGTCGACTGGTAGCTCGCGATCGACGTAATGGGCACCCCTGATATATATAAATTACATATAATGTATATGTGTATATAAAAAATATATTAAATATTAATAACATGTTGGCTGTCCACCATCTTTTTGACATCTATCTTTTTATAGTCTATCCATCCATCTGATGATTATCCATCTTTTTATCTTTCTGTCATCCATCATACCGATTTGTAGTACAGTAGTAGTGTATGTACACTAGTATAATAGTAGGGGATGTACACTAATAGTATATGCAAACTAATAGTATATGTGCACTAGTATAGTAGTAGTGTATGTGTACAGTATTACAGTAGTAGTGTATGTATAGTAGTAGTATATGTACAGTTGTATAGTAGTAGTGTATGTATAGTGGTATATGTACAGTAGTATAGTAGTAATGTATGTATAGTAGTAGTATATGTATAGAAGTGTATGTACAGTAGTATAGTAATAGTGTATTTACAGTAGTAGTAATATATGTACAGTAGTATAGTAATAATTTATGTACAGTAGTATATTAGAAGTGTATGTAGAGTAGTAGTATATGCACAGTAGTATAGTAGCAGTATATGTAGAGTAGTAGTACTGTATATGTACAGTAGTATAATAGTAGATTATGTGCAGTAGTATAGTAGTAGTGTATGTACAGCAGTAGATGTATATGTAGAGTTATAGTGTATGTACAGTGGGATAGTATTATTTTATGTACAGTAGTAGTATGTGTACAGTAGTATATTTGTAGTGTATGTATGCACAGTAGTATAGTAACATAAAATGTAGAGTAATATAATAGTTCTAGTGTATGTACAGTGGTAGTATAAGTACAGTAGTATATTGTAGTGTATGTACAGTAGTATATGTACAGTGGTAGAGTAGTAGTGTATGTGCAGTAGTATAGTAGTAATATATGTACAGTAGTATAGTAGTAGTGTATGTACAGTATAATATTGTACAGTAGTAGTGTCTATACAGTACTACAGTGTAGTGATATATATATATACAGTAGTAATATATGTACAGTAATATAGTAGTGTATGTGCAGTAGTATAGTAGTGATGTATGTACTGTAGTATACTAGTGGTGTATGCACAGTAGTGTGGCAGTAATATATGTACAGTAGTATTGTAGTATTATATGTACTTTAGTATAGAAGTAGTGTATGTACAGTATCATTGTAGTAATATATGTGCAGTAGTATAACAGTAGTGTATGCACAGTAGTAATACATGTGCATAGTATAGTAGTAATATATGTACAGTAGTATAATTGTAATATATGTACAGTAGTATAGTAGTAGTATAATGGTAATATATGTACAGTAGTATAGTAGTAATATATGTACAGTAGTATAGTAGTAATATTTGTGCAGTAGTAATATATGTGCAGTAGTATAGTAGAAGTGTATGTACAGTCGTATAGTAGTAATATATGCACAGTAGTATAGTGGTAGTATATGTGCAGTAGTGGAGTAGTAATATATGTACTGTAGTACAGTAGTAATATATGTACAGTAGTATAGTAGTAATATATGTAAAGTAGTACTATATGTACAGCAGTATAGTAACAATATATGTACAGCAGCATAGTAGTAATATATGTACAGTAGTATAGTTGTAATATACTGCATATACAGTAGTAATATATGTGCAGTAGTATAGTAGTGGTAATGCAGTAGTATAGTAGTGCAGTAATTTTGTAGTAATATATGTACAGTAGTATAATTGTAATATACTGTATGCACAGCAGTATAATGTATTATATGTACAGTAGTATAGAAGTAGTGTATGTACAGTAGTATAGTGGTAATATATGCACAGTAGTATAGTAGTAGTTAATATACAGTAGTATAGTTGTAATATACTGTATGTACAGTAGTATAATAGTAATATATGTACAGTAGTATAGTAGTAGTGTATGTACTGTAGTTTAGTAGTAATATATGTACAGTAGTATAATAGTAGTATATGTACAGTAGTATAGTTGTAATATATGTACAGTGGTATAGTAGTAGTATATGTGCAGTAGTATAGTAGTAATATATGTACAGTAGTATAGTAGTAATATATGTGCAGTAGTATAGTAGTAATATATGTGCAGTAGTATAGTAGCAATATATGTACAGTAGTAATATATGTGCAGTAGTATAGTGGTAGTATATGTACAGTAGTATAGTAGCAATATATGTACAGTAGTAATATATGTGCAGTAGTATAGTAGCAATATATTTACAGTGGTAATATATGTGCAGTAGTATAGTAGTAGTATATGTACAGTAGTATACATCGTAAAACAATAACATTCAAAGCTATTTAATGAATGAGCATCAATAGAAACGTAAATAATTATTATTTATAAAATATCAAATTATTATTATTGTTATAATTAGTATTGTTGACATCATTATTATTGTTATTGTTAATATCATAATATTGATATTATTTTACAGTAAAAAGCACAAAGAAATATTTAAGCTAGCAAGTGAATTGTTGTGCTGAAGAAGATAAAAGTGAGACAGACTCTAGTATTTCCTGTGCTTCATAGTAGGTAGTACTACTGGTAGCAAGTACTTGAGTACCACGAGACCCGCGAGGCTGCGAGTAGAAACAAGTCCAGAGGGAGTTTTCACTAAGCCCCGCCCACCAGGTGACCTCTCATCCTCAATGGCAGCCATTGTTGGCGCTCTTCAAGCAAACTAACAATACCTTATTCAACAAACATTACTATTTTACATCGTGGGTTAAAGGGGTCAACATATTTTGAAATATTTTGTTTGTGACGCTGCTTTTATTTCATAAATCATAGCCATGATTTATGATTGAGGATTTTAACAATTACCGTATTTCCTTGAATTGCCGCCGGGGCGATAATTAATTTAAAACCTCTTCTCACTCCTGCGCTTACCAAAGGCATGTGGTAAAAGTAAGCATGCGCTAATTATTTTAAAACCTCTTCTCACTCTGGCACTTACCAAAGGTATGCAGTTAAAATTTAAGTGTGATGTAAGCTTGGACCTTAAATCTTACTGAATAGCTCTTAATCTTCTTCCCTTTATGCGATTTCAAATTACCGGTATTAAAATCAGCCTCCTCCATTTTGAAAATAATGACAGGGGAAGTGTCACGAGTTTGACCAGGCGGTAATACTAAGCATGCGCTAATTATTTTGGGAAGGGAGTTAAACAGTAATTCAAGGCAGGCGCATACTATATGCCCTGCGGCAATTCAAGGAAATACAGTAGTTAATCAATCATACCCATGATTGATGATTTTAACATTTAGTTTATCAATCATAGCCATGATTTATTATTGATGATTTTAACATTTACTTCATTAATCATAGCGATGATTTCCATTCATTCATTTTCTACCGCTTAGTCCCTTTTGGGGTCGCCAGGGGCGCTGGTGCCTATCTCAGCTAAAATCGGGCGTAAGGCGGGGTACACCCTGGACATAGCGATGATTTATGATTGATCATTTTGACAATTAGTTAATCAATCATAGGCATGATTGATGATTTTAACATTTAGTTTATCAATCATAGCCATGATTTATTATTGATGATTTTTACATTTACTTCATCAATCATAGCCATGATTGATGATTTTAAGATTTACTTCATCAATCATAGCCATGATTTATGATTGATGATTTTAACATTTAGTTAATCAATCATAGCCATGATTTATGATTGATGATTTTAACATTTAGTTAATCAATCATAGCCATGATTTATGATTGATGATTTTAACATTTACTTAATCAATCATGGCCATGATTTATGATTGATGATTTTAACACTTAGTTAATCAATCATAGCCATGATTTATGATTGATGATTTTAACATTTACTTAATCAAACATAGCCATGATTGGTGATTGATGATTTTAACATTTACTTCATCAATCATAGCCATGATTTATGGTTGATGATTTTAACATTTACTTAATCAATCATGGCCATGATTTATGATTGATGATTTTAACATTTAGTTAATAAATCATAGCCATGATTTATGATTGATGATTTTAACACTTAGTTAATCAATCATAGCCATGATTTATGATTGATGATTTTAACATTTACTTCATCAATCATAGCCATGATTTATGGTTGATGATTTTAACATTTACTTAATCAATCATGGCCATGATTTATGATTGATGATTTTAACATTTAGTTAATAAATCATAGCCATGATTTATGATTGATGATTTTAACACTTAGTTAATCAATCATAGCCATGATTTATGATTGATGATTTTAACATTTACTTAATCAAACATAGCCATGATTGGTGATTGATGATTTTAACATTTACTTAATCAATCATGGCCATGATTTATGATTGATGATTTTAACACTTAGTTAATCAATCATAGCCATGATTGATGATTTTAACATTTACTTAATCAATCATGGCCATGATTTATGATTGATGATTTTAACACTTAGTTAATCAATCATAGCCATGATTGATGATTTTAACATTTACTTAATCAAACATAGCCATGATTGGTGATTGATGATTTTAACATTTACTTAATCAATCATGGCCATGATTTATGATTGATGATTTTAACACTTAGTTAATCAATCATAGCCATGATTGATGATTTTAACATTTACTTAATCAATCATGGCCATGATTTATGATTGATGATTTTAACACTTAGTTAATCAATCATAGCCATGATTGATGATTTTAACATTTACTTAATCAAACATAGCCATGATTGGTGATTGATGATTTTAACATTTACTTCATCAATCATAACCATGATTTATGATTGATGATTTTAACATTTACTTCATCAATCATAGCCATGATTTATGATTGATTTTTTTTAACATTTACTTAATAAATCACAGCCATGATTTATGATTGATAATTTTAACATTTACTTCATCAATCATAGCCATGATTTATGATTGATGCTTTTAACGTGTACTTGATAAATCATGGCTGTGATTGATGATTTTAGTATTTGCTTGATAAATCGTGGCTGTGATTTATGATTGATGATTTTATATTTTACTTGATAAATAATGGCTTAAATATAGACAAGCTTTTTTTATAGAAAAAATACAACTTTTTCCCCCTAAATAAAAATGAAATATGAATCACAAATTAAACCAAAAAAAAATGAAAAAATGAAATATGAATCACAAATTAAACCACTCCTCTCTGAGCTGCTACCTTACCGTGGTAGAGGAGTTTGCGTGTCCCAATGATCCTAGGAGCTATGTTGTCTGGGGGTTTTCATGCCCCCTAGTAGGGTCTCCCAAGACAAACAGGTCCTAGGTGAGTGATCAGACAAAGAGCAGCTCAAAGACTTCAATGGAATTACAACGAAATGAACCCAGATTTCCCTCGCCCGGACGTGGGTCACCGGGGCCCCGCTCTGGAGCCAGGCCCGGAGTTGGGGCACGATGGCGAGCGCCTGGTGGTCGGGCCTGTTCCCATGGGGCCCGGCCGGGCACAGCCCGAAGAGGCAACGTGGGTCATCCCTCCAATGGGCTCACCACTCATAGGAGGGGCCATAGAGGTCGGGTGCATTGTGAGCTGGGCGGCAGCCGAAGGCAGGGCACTTGGCGGTCCGATCCTCGGCTACAGAAGCTAGCTCTTGGGACGTGGAACGTCACCTCACTGGGGGGGAAGGAGCCTGAGCTAGTGCGCGAGGTAGAGAAGTTCCGGCTGGATATAGTCGGACTCACCTCGACGCACAGCAAGGGCTCTGGAACCAGTTCTCTCGAGAGGGACTGGACCCTCTTCCACTCTGGCGTTGCCGGCAGTGAGAGGCGACGGGCTGGGGTGGCAATTCTGGTTGCCCCCCGGCTCAAAGCCTGTACGTTTGAGTTCAACCCAGTGGACGAGAGGGTAGCTTCCCTTCGCCTTCGGGTGGGGGGACGGATCCTGACTGTTGTTTGTGCTTACGCACCAAACAGCAGTTCAGAATACCCACCCTTTCTGGGTACACTCGAGGGAGTACTGGAAAGTGCTCCTCCGGGTGATTCCCTTGTCCTACTGGGAGACTTCAACGCTCATGTTGGCAACGACAGTGAAACCTGGAGAGGCGTGATTGGGAAGAATGGTCGCCCGGATCTAAACCCGAGTGGTGTTTTGTTATTAGACTTTTGTGCTCGTCACAGTTTGTCGATAACAAACACCATGTTCAAACATAAGGGTGTCCATATGTGCACTTGGCACCAGGACACCCTAGGCCGCAGCTCCATGATCGACTTTGTAGTTGTGTCATCGGATTTGCGGCCTTATGTTTTGGACACTCGGGTGAAGAGAGGGGCGGAGCTTTCTACCGATCACCACCTGGTGGTGAGTTGGCTGCGATGGTGGGGGAGGATGCCGGACAGACCTGGCAGGCCCAAGCGCATTGTGAGGGTCTGCTGGGAACGTCTGGCAGAGTCTCCTGTCAGAGAGAGTTTCAATTCACACCTCCGGGAGAACTTTGAACATGTCACGAGGGAGGTGCGGGACATTGAGTCCGAGTGGACCATGTTCCGAACCTCTATTGTCGAGGCGGCTGATTGGAGCTGTGGCCGCAAGGTTGTTGGTGCCTGTCGTGGCGGTAATCCCAGAACCCGTTGGTGGACACCAGCAGTGAGGGATGCCGTCAAGCTGAAGAAGGAGTCCTATCGGGTTCTTTTGGCTCATAGGACTCCGGAGGCAGTGGACGGGTACCGACGGGCCAAGCGGTGTGCAGCTTTAGCGGTCGCGGAGGCAAAAACTCGGACATGGGAAGAGTTCGGGGAAGCCATGGAAAACGACTTCCGGACGGCTTCGAAGCGATTCTGGACCACCATACGGCGCCTCAGGAAGGGGAAGCAGTGCACTATCAACACCGTGTATGGTGCGGATGGTGTTCTGCTGACTTCGACTGCGGATGTTGTGGATCGGTGGAGGGAATACTTCGAAGACCTCCTCAATCCCACCAACACGTCTTTCTTTGAGGAAGCGGTGCCTGGGGAATCTGTAGTGGACTCTCCTATTTCTGGGGCTGAGGTCGCTGAGGTAGTTAAAAAGCTCCTCGGCGGCAAGGCCCCGGGGGTGGATGAGATCCGCCCGGAGTTCCTTAAGGCTCTGGATGCTGTGGGGCTGTCTTGGTTGACAAGACTCTGCAGCATCGCGTGGACATCGGGGGCGGTACCTCTGGATTGGCAGACCGGGGTGGTGGTCCCTCTCTTTAAGAAGGGGGACCGGAGGGTGTGTTCCAACTATCGTGGGATCACACTCCTCAGCCTTCCCGGTAAGGTTTATTCAGGTGTACTGGAGAGGAGGCTTCGCCGGATAGTCGAACCTCGGATTCAGGAGGAACAGTGTGGTTTTCGTCCTGGTCGTGGAACTGTGGACCAGCTCTATACTCTCGGCAGGGTTCTTGAGGGTGCATGGGAGTTTGCCCAACCAGTCTACATGTGCTTTGTGGACTTGGAGAAGGCATTCGACCGTGTCCCTCGGGAAGTCCTGTGGGGAGTGCTCAGAGAGTATGGGGTATCGGAATGTCTTATTGTGGCAGTCCGCTCCCTGTATGATCAGTGTCAGAGCTTGGTCCGCATTGCTGGCAGTAAGTCGGACACGTTTCCAGTGAAGGTTGGACTCCGCCAAGGCTGTCCTTTGTCACCGATTCTGTTCATAACTTTTATGGACAGAATTTCTAGGCGCAGTCAAGGCGTTGAGGGGTTCCGGTTTGGTGGCCACGGGATTAGGTCTCTGCTTTTTGCAGATGATGTAGTCCTGATGGCTTCATCTGGCCGGGATCTTCAGCTCTCACTGGATCGGTTCGCAGCCGAGTGTGAAGCGACTGGAATGAGAATCAGCACCTCCAAGTCCGAGTCCATGGTTCTCGCCCGGAAAAGGGTGGAGTGCCATCTCCGGGTTGGGGAGGAGACCCTGCCCCAAGTGGAGGAGTTCAAGTACCTAGGAGTCTTGTTCACGAGTGGGGGAAGAGTGGATCGTGAGATCGACAGGCGGATCGGTGCGGCGTCTTCAGTAATGCGGACGTTGTATCGATCCGTTGTGGTGAAGAAGGAGCTGAGCCGGAAGGCAAAGCTCTCAATTTACCGGTCGATCTACGTTCCCATCCTCACCTATGGTCATGAGCTTTGGGTCATGACCGAAAGGATAAGATCACGGGTACAAGCGGCCGAAATGAGTTTCCTCCGCCGGGTGGCGGGGCTCTCCCTTAGAGATAGGGTGAGAAGCTCTGCCATCCGGGAGGAGCTCAACGTAAAGCCGCTGCTCCTCCACATCGAGAGGAGCCAGATGAGGTGGTTCGGGCATCTGGTCAGGATGCCACCCGAACGCCTCCCTAGGGATGTGTTTAGGGCACGTCCAGCTGGTAGGAGGCCACGGGGAAGACCCAGGAACCGTTGGAAAGACTATGTCTCCCGGCTGGCCTGGGAACGCCTCGGGATCCCCCGGGAAGAGCTAGACGAAGTGGCTGGAGATAGGGAAGTCTGGGCTTCCCTGCTTAGGCTGCTGCCCCCGCGACCCGACCTCGGATAAGCGGAAGATGATGGATGGATGGATGGAAATTAAACCAATTTTTTTGTATTATTATTATTATTATTATTTTACAAAGTATGATTTTTTTAAAGTGCTTCAACAAAAAAAGATCTCTGACAATGACAAGTGGAGCTCAGTCTTGCTAATATCCTTTACAAAACACGTGCACACTTTGGGCTTGAATTATTGTAGTGCTTACTGTACTATGTACTGTACTACTTACTGTACCACAGAGCAGAGTGGAATAATAACAAAATGAGCAGTCAGAAAGGAGTGAGCACACAACAAGAAAAGAGAACTAGAGAGACAGGTGTGAGAGGTAACAGTGAAACAGGGGACAGGAAGCAGAGGAGATGTACACGACTGGAAGGGTGAATCATCAGGAAATCTACCGGTCAGTGTTCATTTTGTTGGCTAAAAATGTTTGTCATAGTTATCGTCAACAACCTATTTTCCCCCTGACTAAAATAGGACGATAACAACTCAAAACAAATGCCTGTAAATGAAAACAGTCAGTACGTGTCCATGCACTAAATAAGTTCCATTTATCTAAATAGTTTGGCTCTAAATGAGCCTCCTACAACCCATGGAATCACCTTAATCTGTTCGGTTTGAGTAAAGTCGGACTAACACATCTGGATTATGCGATTGGAAACCAGACAGAAGCAATTGCCATTTAACAAAAACACATACCTGCACTTTTATAAACTCACGGGCCTTACTCGCTAACTGAAAATGCTAACATGAAAAGAAGAGACATACGTCTTTTCCTGTTAAAATCAACATGCCCCAATCTAAATGTTTACACCAGGGGTGCCCATTACGTCGATCGCGATCGACTGGTCGATCTCGGAGGGTGTGTCAGTCGATCTCAAGCCAGGCATTAAAAAATAGACATAAAAATGAGCAATCATCAATCATACCAAGACTTCACTTTCGTCAGTTGTTTGACATTCTCGGCACCCGAGGATCTTGTGAGATGACGCTGGCTGCTGCGAGCTCATATTTAAGAAAAAAATCACTAACAGGGCGGACGCAGAGAAACACATTTTATTTCTAGAGACTCCGTACCTACTGTCAAAACTCTAAAGACCGACTGCACAGTTCCTGTCTTCACCATAAAAGACCTGTTTCATCCTGCCTGTGCTAACAAAATAAGAGTCTCAGAAAGCTAGCGTGCACAAGCTAGCAAGCTACGGAGTTTGATGCCAATGTATTTCTCCCCCGCCCTCAGCGACCGCTTTCTCACTTGCTTGCCCACCCGCACAGTCACTGACGTCACTCACCTGCTGCCAGACATTAAAGGGCCACACACATATGCTACTCTCATAACAAAGTGTTTGAAAACGAGTATGCAAGTTGGACAAATGAGATGCCAAATCCAACCACTTTCATGTGGTATTGGACAGAAAGGAGGACTTTTTTTTCCCTCCATTTGAAAATGCGGACGTTATCAGCACCACTGTCTAATTCCAATCAATGCAAGTCATCAGAATCAGGTAATACACCAACTTATATTCTTGTCTTCATGAAAGAAAGGAATCTATGTGTGCTTGTATTATCATTAAACACCATTAACTTGTTAACAAAAATGTCTCTTTCATAAATAAATAAATATAAATGATATATATAAATGAGGTAGATCTCCTCGACTTGGTCAATTGAAAAGTAGCTCGCCTGCAGAAAAAGTGTGAGCGCCCCTGGTTTACACAAACACATCACTGTCTGAGCAACTAAGCTAATAAACGTGCACATTGAAGCTACGAGCTGTGCTTTCTTAGCACGGCAATTATGATCATCCGTCGGGTGTTTTATGGTGCGTTCAAGGACCACTGAACAGAGTAGGACAGACACAAGGTTTGCCAGAAGTGATGCATAATTAGAATAGATTGTATTTGTCACACATATTTCCAAATGACTCACACGGTACTGCATTACTGTATAGCTCGGTTGGTAGAGTGGCCGTGCCAGCAACTTGAGGGGTGCAGGTTTGATTCCCGCTTCCGCCATCCTAGTCACTGCCGTTGTGTCCTTGGGCAAGACACTTTACTCACCTGCTCCCAGTGCCACCCACACTGGTTTAAATGTAACTTAGATATTGGGTTTCACTATGTAAAGCGCTTTGAGTCACTAGAGAAAAGCGCTATATAAATATAATTCACTTCACTTCACTACTGTTACTATTAAAGACGGTAGAGAAGGAGCAAGACTGCTTACGCTACCACTACTTTTGTAGTATGCATAGGTAAAACTAGTTTGTTTTTTTATGTCAACATTTTAGTCCTATATTAATTACTTTTAAAAAAAGCAACATTTCAGTTAAAAACAATAACTCGCAATAAGGTTATTGTGAAATGAACTTATTGAAACATTCTTTGTGAGTTTTTGAGATGCTCTGCAATAAAAATTTATAAAAGTGCTTACAAAACAACTTCAAAGATAAGTTATCCGCTATACTTTAGTTGACTGAATTTACTGTAATTTTAGCCGACTAAAATGTTGAGGAATTTCGCCGACTAAAACTAAATTAATTTAGATGACGACAATATGACCAAAACTAAAATACATTTTCGACAAAAGACTACAAAAATAAAAAATAGGTGTTAAAATGAACACTGCTACTGGCGTCGAGTGAAGGGACTGGAGATCGATCTTACGTAGTCAGGAAAAGATGAGCATCAGGTGTGCGCAAAGTTGGCCACGCCCCCCCGACACAGAAACCAGGCGCTGTAACAAAAAGATCATGACAACTATATAAATAACAAAAACGTAAATAAACATGGTTGTTGTTGTTAGGTGACAATCACATTTTAAAAGCAAAAATACAAATGATAAAGAAATTAATATATATTTATAACACTAATATTTGGTTGTTATGCTGGGTTACGAAAACATTATAAAAATGCAAGTTACTATATTTAACAAATATACTTGTCGACATAACATAATACAATATGTGCTTAAAAAAATTCCTACTAAAATATTATTGTAAAACAT
The DNA here is from genome assembly GCF_033978795.1 of Nerophis ophidion. Taxonomy (NCBI): domain Eukaryota; kingdom Metazoa; phylum Chordata; class Actinopteri; order Syngnathiformes; family Syngnathidae; genus Nerophis; species Nerophis ophidion. The sequence goes on along the minus strand of NC_084636.1, from coordinate 31,550,934 downwards.
AACAAAATTAGTACTATAATTAAAAACCATAATTAATAAAAACATAATAAAACAAGTACTATACATAAAAATATTTTTATGAAACATAACAATACAAGAACTACTACAATAATACAATAAGTACTATAGATAAAAAATATAAATATGTACTATTATTAAAATATTATCGTAAAAACATAATAACCCGCCTTCCGCCCGATTGTAGCTGAGATAGGCGCCAGCGCCCCCCGCAACCCCGAAAGGGAATAAGCGGTAGAAAACGGATGGATGGGCATAATAAAATTAGTACTACAAATAAAAATTAAACTTAACAAAAGATAATAAAATAAGTACTATAAATAAAACTATTCTTTAGTTACTATATTTAACAAATATATTTGTCGACATAACATAACAAAATAGGTGCCATTAATTAAAAAAAGTACTACTAAAGTATTATTGTAAAAACATAAACAAAATTAGTACTATAATATAAAATCATAATTAATAAAAACATAATAAAGTACTATACATACAAATATTTTTATAAAACATAACGATATAACAACTATAAATAAAAATTACACTTGTTGAAAACATAATACAATAAGTACTATGGATTAAAATTATAAATAAAATAGTTACTATTAATTAAAATATTGTCCAATCATAATAAAATTAGTACTACAATAAAAAAATTCTACTTAATAAAAGATAATAAAATAAGTACTATAAATACAACTATTCTTATAAAACATTGCAATATAAGAACTGTATGTATAACTAAAAATGATTCTTGTTGAAAAAATAATAAATAAGTACGTAGATAAAAAAATATAAATAAAATATGTACTATGAATACAAAATATTGAAAAAAATCATCAATAATAAAAACACAATCACATACACAAAAAAAACATAACAATATAAGAACTATAATTTTAAAAATATGCTTGTTGAAAACATACAACGCCATTTCCATATGAGTTGGGAAATTGTGTTAAATATAAACAGAATACAATGATTTGCAAATCCTTTTCAACCCATATTCAGTTGAATGTGCTACAAAGACAACATATTTGATGTTCAAACTGATAAACATTTTTTTGTGTGCAAATAATCATTAACTTTAGAATTTGATGCCAGCAACACGTGACAAAGAAGTTGGGAAAGGTGGCAATAAATACTGATAAAGTTGAGGAATACTCATCAAACACTTATTTGGAACATCCCACAGGTGTGCAGGCTAATTGGGAACAGGTGGGTGCCATGATTGGGTATAAAAGCAGCTTCCATGAAATGCTAAGTAATTCACAAACAAGGACGGGGCGAGGGTCACCAATTTGTAAGCAAATTGTCGAACAGTTTTAGAACACCAATTCTCAACAAGCTATTGCAAGGAATTTATGGATTTTACCATCTACGGTCCGTAAAATCATCAAAAGGTTCAGAGAATCTGGAGAAATCACTGCACGTAAGCGATGATGTTACGAACCTTTGATCCCTCAGGCGGTACTGCATCAAAAACCGACATCAGTGTGTAAAGGATATCACCACATGGGCTCAGGAACACTTCATAAAACCACCGTCAGTAACTACAGTGTTCTGTAGTCTGACGAGTCCACATTTCAAATTATATTTGTAAACTGTGGACGTGGTGTCCTCCGGAACAAAGACGAAAAAACCATTCGGATTGTTATAAGCGCAAAGTTCAAAAGCCAGCATCTGTGATGATATGGGGGTGTATTAGTGCCCAAGGCATGGGTAACTTACACATCTGTGAAGGCACCATTAATGCTGAATGGTCCGTACAGGTTTTGGAGCCACATATGTTGTCATCCAAGCAACGTTATCATGGACGCCCCTGCTTTTCAATCCTAAGTATGTGTTACAACAGCGTGGCTTCGTAGCAAAAGAGTGCGGGTACTTTCCTGGCCCGCCTTCAGTCCAGACATGACTCCCATCGTAAATGTTTGGCGCATTATGAAGCGTAAAATACGACAACAAGACCCCGCACTGTTGAACGACTGAAGCTTTACATAAAACAAGAATGGGAAATAATTCCACTTTCACAGCTTTAACAATTAGTTTCTTCAGTTCCCAAACGTTTATTGAGTGTTGTTAAAAGAAAATGTGATGTAACACAGTGGTGAACATGCCCTTTACCAACTACTTTGGCACGTGTTGCAGCCATGAAATTCAAAGTTAATTAATATTTGCCCAAAAAAACAAAGTTTATGAGTTTGAACAACCAAAATGTTGTCTTTGTAGTGCATTCATTTGAATATGGGTTGAAAAGGATTTGCAAATCCTTCTATTCCGTTTATATTTACATGAAGTGAAGTGAATTATATTTATATAGCGCTTTTTCTCTAGTGACTCAAAGCGCTTTACATAGTGAAACCCAATATCTAAGTTGCATTTAAACCAGTGTGGGTGGCACTGGGAGCAGGTGGGTAAAGTGTCTTGCCCAAGGACACAATGGCAGTGACTAGGATGGCGGAAGCGGGAATCGAACCTGCAACCCTCAAGTTGCTGGCACAGCCACGCTACCAACCGAGCTAAACCGAGCTAACACAATTTCCCAACTCATATGGAAACGGGGTTTGTAATAAAATAGGTACTGTGGATAAAAGATACATAAATAAAATAAGTACTGTGAAATGAAATATTTGTGTCAAAACACAATAGAATAAGTAGTATAAATAAAAAGTATACTTAATGAAAACATAATAAAAATAACTTATATAAATATTAAAAAAATAAGTACTATAGACAAATACAAATTGTAAAAACAAATGGGGGATATAAATCAAAAAATGCCTATAAAAACATTTATTTTGTTTACGACACAAGTCAAACACAAATATTGCAAAAATAACACGATTGCTATTTGTGTTGGATTAATATTGTATGACCCACTAAATTATTAGTGTAACTACAAATGACGTAGCTAGCCAGTATTCAAATATGAAACAATACTTCATGTGCCAACTTAATCTAGTCAAGAACAAAATCCAATCCAACAAATAATCAAACAAAAGTGACAACATCCTGGGTTAGTGTTGTTGCCGTGGTAACAAAGTGTTTGACATGTCTGGGCCTGTGACGATGATGAAGATGATGATGGGAGTGCAGGACGCAGTCAGTGGAATTGAGGGGGGGGGGGGAAGGTTTGTGTGTGTGTGTGTGTGTGTGTGTGTGTGTGTGTGTGTGTGTGTGTGTGTGTGTGTTGGAATGAGAAAGTCTTGAGTTAAGCTGCTATTAGTAAATGTGCCCCTCCTCCTCTCCTCCTCCTCAGTGAGTAGTTGTACATGAGAGCTGAGGAACATCTGCCTCCTTTGCTGTGAGCACACAGAGGACATCAACCTCATCCTCCTTTTTCTTCTTCTTCTCCTCCATCTTCCTCACTTCACAAGGAGGCGGCAAACTATCACAAGCAAACTTTTCAGTTCTTTTTCTGTCACCTTTGGACCATCACCTTCACCCCATCTTTTTCAACTTCACCATCTTGGTAAGGTATGTAAATACGCACACGTACATGCGCACACAATCACACACACACACACACACACACACACACACACACACACACACACACACACACACACACACACACACACACACACACACACACACACAACCAATTTGGAACTCTTGCTGAGCTTAGTTTAAAAAGTTGAAGAAACGTTTCAAAAAAAGGTTGGTTGGAGTTGTCTGATAAGGACAAAAAAAAGGCAAAAAAGCTGTGGCTGTAGGAAACCTCCTGATGTAGTTGTTGCTTATTTGATTCCACACGATGGCAGTAGCTGCATTTGAAGTGTAATGAGTGGTCAGCATCCAGTAGCTTTGTCCAGCTCTGCATGCGCTTTAAAATGTTGCTTCTCAGTTGTTGCTGTGGGAGTCATGTGTGTTACAATTGTCGTACTGTTGTTTGATAGTTGTGTAGGTCATGTGTGTTACAATTGTCGTACTGTTGTTTGATAGTTGTGTAGGTCACATGTGTTACAATTGTCGTACTGTTGTTTTTGATAGTGTTGTAGGTCATATGTGTTACAATTGTTGTACTGTTGTTTAATAGTTGTGTAGATCATGTGTGTTACAATTGTCATATTGTTGTTTGATAGTCGTGTAGGTCATGTGTGTTAAAATTGTTGTACTGTTGTTTGATAGTTTTGTAGGTAACGTGTGTTACAATTGTTGTACTGTTGTTTGATAGTTGTGTAAGTCATGTGCTGCAATTGCCGTACTGTTGTTTTATAGTTGTGTAGGTCATGTGTGTTACAATTCTCGTACAGTTGTTTGATAGTTGTGTAGGTCATGTGTGTTGCAATTGTTTTACTGTTGTTTGATAGTTGTGTAGGTCATGTGTGTTACAATTCTCGTACAGTTGTTTGATAGTCGTGTAGGTCACGTGTGTTACAATTGTCGTACTGTTGTTTGATATTCATGTAGGTCATGTGTGTTACAATTTTTGTACTGTTGTTTGATGGTTGTGTAGGTCATGTGTGTTACAATTGACGTACTGTTGTTTGGTAGTTGTGTAGATTAGATCACATGTGTGACAATTGTTGTACTGTTGTTTGATAGTTGTGTCGGTCATGTGTGTTACAATTGTCGTACTGTTGTTTGATGGTTGTGTAGGTCATGTGTGTTACAATTGTCGTACTGTTGTTTGATGGTTGTGTAGGTCATGTGTGTTACAATTGACATACCGTTGTTTGGTAGTTGTGTAGATTAATCACGTGTGACAATTGTTGTACTGTTGTTTGATAGTTGTGTAGGTCATGTGTGTTACAATTGTCGTACTGTTGTTTGATGGTTGTGTAGGTCATGTGTGTTACAATTGTCGTACTGTTGTTTGATGGTTGTGTAGGTCATGTGTGTTACAATTGACGTACTGTTGTTTGGTAGTTGTGTATGTCATGTGTGTTACAATTGTGGTACTGTTGTTTGATAGTTGTGTAGGTCATGAGTGTTAAAATTGTTGTACTGTTGTTTGATAGTTGTGTAGGTCATGTGTGCTACTATTGTCGTACTGTTGTTTGATAGTTGTGTAGGTCATGTGTGTTACAATTGTTTTACTGTTGTTTGATAGTTGTGTAGGTCATGTGTGTTACAATTCTTGTACAGTTGTTTGATAGTCGTGTAGGTCACGTGTGTTACAATTGTCGTACAGTTGTTTGATAGTCGTGTAGGTCACGTGTGTTACAATTGTCGTACTGTTGTTTGATATTCATGTAGGTCATGTGTGTTACAATTGTCGTACTGTTGTTTGATGGTTGTGTAGGTCATGTGTGTTACAATTGACGTACTGTTGTTTGGTAGTTGTGTAGATTAGATCACATGTGTGACAATTGTTGTACTGTTGTTTGATAGTTGTGAAGGTCATGTGTGTTACAATTGTCATACTGTTGTTTGATAAGCGTGTAGGTCATGTGTGTTGCAATTGTCATACTGTTGTTTGGTAGTTGTATAGGTCATGTGTGTTACAATTGTTGTACTGTTGTTTGGTAGTTGTATAGGTCTTGTGTGTTACAATTGTACTGTTGTTTGATAGTTGTGTAGGTCATGAGTGTTAAAATTGTCGTACTGTTGTTTGATAGTTGTGTAGGTCATGTGTGTTACAATTGTCGTACTGTTGTTTGATAGTTGTGTAAGTCATGTGTGTTATAATTGTCGTACTGTTGTTTGATAGTTGTGTAGGTCATGTGTGTTACAGTTGTCGTACTGTTGTTTGGTAGTTGTATAGGTCATGTGTGTTACAATTGTTGTACTGTTGTTTGATAGTTGTGTAAGTCGTTTGTTACAATTGCCGTACTGTTGTTTTATAGTTGTGTAGGTCATGTGTGTTACAATTGTGGTACTGTTGTTTGATAGTTGTGTAGGTCATGAGTGTTAAAATTGTCGTACTGTTGTTTGATAGTTGTGTAGGTCATGTGTGTTACAATTGTCGTACTGTTGTTTGATACTTGTGTAAGTCGTTTGTTACAATTGCCGTACTGTTGTTTTATAGTTGTGTAGGTCATGTGTGTTACTATTGTCGTACTGTTGTTTGATAGTTGTGTAGGTCATGTGTGTTACAATTGTCGTACTGTTGTTTGATAGTTGTGTAGGTCATGTGTGTTAAAATTGTAGTAGTTGTTTGATAGTTGTGTAGGTCATGTGTGTTACAATTGTCGTACTGTTGTTTGATAGTTGTGTAGGTCATGTGTGTTACAATTGTAGTAGTTGTTTCATAGTTGTGTAGGTCATGTGTGCTACTATTGTAGTAGTTGTTTGATTGTTGTGTAGGTCATGTGTGTTACAATTGTAGTAGTTGTTTGATAGTTGTGTAGGTCGTGTGTTTTACAATTGTAGTAGTTGTTTCACAGTTGTGTAGGTCATGTGTTTGATAGTCGTGTAGGTCCTGTGTGTTACAATTTTCGTACTGTTGTTTGATAGTTGTGCAGGTCATGTGTGTTACAATTGTCGTACTGCTATTTGATAGCTGTGTAGGTCATGTGTGTTACAATTGTCGTATTGTTGTTTGATAGTTGTATAAGTCATGTTTTACAATTGTCGTATTTTGGTTTGATAGTTGTGTAGGTCATGTGTGTTACAATAGTCGTATTGTAGTTTGATAGTTGTGTAGGTCATGTGTGTTACAATTGTAGTAGTTGTTTGATAGTTGTGTAGGTCATGTGTCTTACAATTGTAGTAGTTGTTTGATAGTTGTGTAGGTCATGTGTCTTACAATTGTAGTAGTTGTTTGATAGTTGTGTAGGTCATGTGTTTTACAATCATTGTACTGTTTGATAGTTGTGTAGGTCATGTGTACTACTTGAATCCTTTTATTTTGAAGGCCTGACTCTGCTACAGGATGTTATGTTAGGACTTTCTCAAAAGGGGGTAATCATACAGTATACAAAACCCCAAACCAGTGAAGCTGCTACGTTGTGTAAATGGTAAACAAAAACAGAATACAATGATTTGCAAATCCTTTTCAACTTATATTCAATTGAATAGACTGCAAAGACAAGATGCTTAATGTTCACACTAGAAAACTTTGTTATTTTTGGCAAATATTAGCTCATTTGGAATTTGATGCCTCCAACATGTTTCAAAAAAGCTGGCACAAGTGGCAAAAAAACTGAGAAAGTTGAGGAATGTTCATATAACACTTATTTGGAACATCCCACCGGTGAACGGGCTAATTGGGAACAGGTGGGTGCCATGATTGGGTATAAAAGCAGCTTCCATGAAATGTTCAGTCATTCACAAACAAGGATGGGGCGAGGGTCACCACTTTGTCAACAAATGCGTGAGCAAATTGTCCAACAGTTTAAGAACAACATTTCTCAACCAGCTTTTGCAAGGAATTTAGGGATTTTACCAACTACGGTCCGTAAAATCATCCAAAGGTTCAGAGAATCTGGAGAAATCGCTGCGCGTAAGCGATGATATTACGGACCGTCAATCCCTCAGGCGGTACTGCATCAAAAAGCGACGTCAGTGTGTAAAGGGTATCACCACATGGGCTCAGGAACACTTCAGAAAACCACTGTCAGCAACTACAGTTTGTCGCTACATCTGTAAGTGCAAGTTAAAACTCGACTATGAAACGTCGCCCGCTTCACTGGGCCCAAGCTCATCTAAGATGGACTGATGCAAAATGGAAAAGTGTTGTGTGGTCTGACGAGTCCACATTTCAAATCGTTTTTGGAAGCTGTGGACGTCGTGTCCTCCGGACCAAAGAGTAAAAGAACCATCCGGACAGTTATAGGTGCAATGTTGAAAAGCCGGCATCTGTGATGGTATGAGGGTGTATTAATGACCAGGTAACTTACACATCTGTGAAGGCACCATTAATGCTGAAATGTACATACAGGTTTTGGAGCAACATATGTTGTCTTCAAAGCAAAGTTATCATGAACGCCCCTGCTTATTTTATCAAGACAATACCAAGCCACATTTTGCACATGTCACAACAGCTTGGCTTCATAGTAAAAGAGTGCGGGTACGAGACAGTAGTCCAGACCTGTCTCCCGTTGAAAATGTGTGGCGCATTATGAAACCTAAAATACCACAAGGGAGACCCCGGACTGTTGAACAACGTAAGCTGTACATAAAGCAAGAATGGGAAATAATTCCACTTCAAAAATGTGTCTCCTCAGTTCCCAAACATTTACTGAGTGTTGTTAAAAGGAAAGGCCATGTAACGCAGTGGTAAAAAGGCCCCTGTTCCAACTTTTTTGCAATGTGTTGCTGCCAGTAAATTCTAAGTTAATGATTATTTGCAACAAAAAAAAAAAGTTTCTTAGTGTGAACATTAAATAGTTTGTCTTTACAGTCTGGGCTTCACGGTGGCAGAGGGGTTAGTGTGTCTGCCTCACAATACGAAGGTCCTGCAGTCCTGGGTTCAAATCCAGGCTCGGGATCCTTCTGTGTGGAGTTTGCATGTTCTCCCCGTGAATGCGTGGGTTCCCTCCGGGTACTCCGGCTTCCTCCCACTTCCAAAGACATGCACCTGGGGATAAGCCCCTCCCACTTCCAAAGACATACACCTGGGGATAAGCCCCTCCCACTTCCAAAGACATGCACCTGGGGATAGGTTGATTGGCAACACTAAATTGGCCCTAGTGTGTGAATGTGAGTGTGAATGTTGTCTGTCTATCTGTGTTGGCCCTGCGATGAGGTGGCGACTTGTCCAGGGTGTACCCCGCCTTCCACCCGATTGTAGCTGAGATAGGCGCCAGCGCCCCCCGCAACCCCAAAAGGGAATAAGCGGTAGAAAATGGATGGATGGATGGGTCTTTGCAGTCTATTCAATTGAATATAAGTTGAAAAGGATTTGCAAATCATTGCATTCTGTTTAATTTACCATTTACACAACGTGCCACTTCACTGGTTTTGTATATACAGTATGTCCCTCCAACATGAGTAAAAATATTCTGCAGATGATGTAGGCTGCATCGCCGCCTTCAATCTTACTCGTGTTTAGAGCTGACAGAGAGTGTAAATAATCAGAAGAGAAGCAGTTTGTCTTGGCCCACAAAAGGCGTCCTTCATGTTGGGGATGAGGTCCGTCACACGAATTGGACAAGGATGTTATGTGTGGCGTGAAAATGTCATCCATCCATTCTGACTTAGCCACAGGCCAAGGTGGAAGCAAGGTCAGCACATTCAACCTCCCAACTAGTCATACTTTCTCTGGTGGTCATACCTTCTATGCTGAGACATCCAAGCATGCGGGGGACATTTTCCCATTTTTCATTTTCAAAATATATCTATATATATGTATGTATATGTATATATATCCATCCATTTTCTACCGCTTATTCCCTTTTGGGGTCGCGGGGGGGCGCTGGCTCCTATCTCAGCTACAATCGGGCGGAAGGCGGGGTACACCCTGGACAAGTCGCCTCCTCATCGCAGGGCCAACACAGATAGACAGACAACATTCACACTCACATTCACACACTAGGGCCAATTTAGTGTTGCCAATCAACCTATCACCAGGTGCATGTCTATACACATATATATATATATATATATATATGTATATATATATATATTTATATACGGTATATTTATTTTTAGAGCTCCTCTCAAGTTTGGCCCCGGGCACCCAAAAGGGTCTCAGTCCTAAAAAAGTAAAAAAATAAGTCATTAAGGAATTTTTTTGGTTCAACACTTAAATCTCTAGATCAACTTTGGGTCTATTTGTCGATATCAAGTAACTTTTTTTTCGTTTTGTGCCCTTTTTGTCATAGAAAACTTAGTTTTTTTATTGCAAAAAAACACAAAATAAGCAATGTTTTATCAAAACATATTTCAAAGTGGAATATTTGATGTAACATAATTGGAACCTTAAATATGTCAATAATTCAAAACAACATCGATTTTTGATTCATTATTATTTTGTGAGCAATGACAGTTGAAAAAAAAATCCCACTATAATTGTCCATCCATCCACCCATTTTTTACCGCTTATGCCCTTTTGGGGTCGCGGGGGGCGCTGGCGCCTATCTCAGCTACAATTGGGCGGAAGGCGGGGTAAACCCTGGACAAGACGCCACCTCATCGCAGGGCCAACACAGATAGACAGACAACATATAAAAAATGAATATACTGTATATTTTTATATACAGTATATTCATTTTTAGAGCTCCTCTCAAGTTCGGCCCCGGGCACCCAAAAGGGTCTCAGTCCTAAAAAAGTTAAAAAATAAGTCATAAAGGAATTATTTTTGTTCAACACTTAAATCTCTAGATCAACTTTGAGTCTATTTGTCGATATCAAGTAACTTTTTTTTTGTTTTATGCCCTTTTTGTCATAGAAAACTTTGTTTTTTTATTGCAAAAAACACAAAATAAGCAATGTTTTATCAAAACATATTTCAAAGTGGAATATTTGTTGTGAAGTGAAGTGAATTATATTTGTATAGCGCTTTTCTCTAGTGACTCAAAGCGCTTTACATAGTGAAACCCAATATCTAAGTTACATTTAAACCAGTGTAGGTGGCACTGGGAGCAGGTGGGTAAAGTGTCTTGCCCAAGGACACAGCGGCAGTGACTAGAATGGCGGAAGCCGGAATCGAACCTGCAACCCTCAAGTTGCTGGCACGGCCGCTCTACCAACCGAGCTATACCGCCCCGTGACATAATTGGAACCTTAAATATGTCAATAATTCAAAACAAGATCGATTTTTGATTCATTATTATTTTGTGAGCAATGACAGTTGAAAAAAAATCCCACTATAATTGTCCATCCATCCATCCATCCATCCACCCATTTTTTACCGCTTATGCCCTTTTGGGGTCGCGGGGGGCGCTGGCGCCTATCTCAGCTACAATTGGGCAGAAGGCGGGGTACACCCTGGACAAGTCGCCACCTCATCACAGGGCCAACACAGATAGACAGACAATATCCACACTCACATTCACACAGTAGGGCCAATTTAGTGTTGCCAATCAACCTATCCCCAGGTGCATGTCTTTGGAAGTGGGAGGAAGCCGGAGTACCCGGAGGGAACCCACGCATTCACGGGGAGAACATGCAAACTCCACACAGAAACATCCCGAGCCTTGGATTGAACCCAGGACTGCAGGACCTTCATATAATTGTCAGGGATCCAAAAGAAAGTGTTAAAAATAAGTCATATTATTTGAATTTTTTACATTTTCAACACTTAAATCTTTAGATCAACTTCAGATTTATCCGTTCAATATAAGTTTTATATTAAAGTTAAAGTTATTAATTTCATTTGTTTTATGCCACACTTTGGGTTTTTTATTGCAAAAACACATTATGCAATACCCCAAAATCCCCCCCCCAAAGTCAAAGTGTAATTTTTGATGTGAAGAAATTAGAGCTTTAAATATGTCAATAATTCATAACAACATTGATTTTAATTTATTATTATTTGTTTACCCCCCAAAAATCCCACTATATTTCTCAGGGATCCAAAATGCCCTCACTGATAAAAGTGTTAAAAATAACTTTTATTCATAACACTTAAATCCCTAGATCAACTTCAGATGTATTCCGCCCATAAAATCTGATAAATAACTATTCAAAAAGTACCAACTATACTCATTTATATTTTTTAACTTGAATAATACCAAGTATTTGTGATATTTTTATCATAAGTGCTAACGCAGACAGACAATAATCACTTGCTTTGTCCTTACATCATCAAGTGGTCTGCTGCTTCCTCACTTCCCTGCATCCTGTAAGTTTATTGTAGATCATAAATCATGCCTCTCACCTGGACAGTAGATGGGTGAGGATACAATCTGACAGGTTGGGACACTTTGACAGCCATTTAGGACCTGGATGTAGTGAAGACGACACACACACACAAAAAAATGCTTGTTACCCAATTCAAAAGGCCCCCACTTATAAAAAGTCATCAATTATTTTTTATTTTTCAACGTTTTTTGTTTGTTTGTTTTGTGCCCTTTTAGTCAAAGAAAACTTAGTTTTTTTAAAGGCAAAAATGTTCTCAAAAAATATTTAAAAATACAATATTTTATGTGAAGTGGTTGGAGCTTTGAATAGGTCAATAATTCATAAAAATATTGATTTTGAATCATTATTATGTTTTGAGTAATGCCAGTTAAAAAAAAACAGCTTGCATGGCACACTTGAATTATTATCAATCAATCAATCAATGTTTACTTATATAGCCCTAAATCACTAGTGTGTCAAAGGGCTGCACAAACCACTACGACATCCTCGGTAGGCCCACATAAGGGCAAGGAAAACTCACACCCAGTGGGACGTCGGTGACAATGATGACTATGAGAACCTTGGAGAGGAGGAAAGCAATGGATGTCGAGCGGGTCTAACATGATACTGTGAAAGTTCAATCCATAATGGATCCAACACAGCCGCGAGAGTCCAGTCCAAAGCGGATCCAAAACAGCAGCGAGAGTCCCGTATTAACGTCATAATTGCAACTTTTTCTCCTAATATTTCACCTGTTAACTCTTTTATTCCACTTTTTCTGGTTTTTTTTTTGTAAGAGTGTTTTGAAAAGGTGCGGCGAGGCGATAAAAAGGGGCACCGTGTGCTGGATGTTGTGTAACAGCGCTACAACACATAGAGCAGGGGTGGCCATTACGTCGATCGCGAGCTACCCGTCGACCGCGGGGGGTGTGTCAGTCGATCTCCAGCCAGGCTTTTAAAAAAAAATAGACCTAAAAATTAGTGATCATCAATCTTCACCAAGACGTCACTTAAACAACATTCACGGTACCGGAGGGTCTTGTGAGATGACGCTGGCTGCTGCAAGATCATTATTATGAAAATATGACCGAGAGGAAGGCGAGAAACACTTTTTATTTCAACAGACTCTCGCGCCGTACCTTCCGTCAAAACTCTAAAGGCCGACTGCACATTTCCTATCTTCACAATAAAAGCCCTGCTTCATGCTGCCTGCGCTAACTAAATACAGAGTCTCGGAAAACTGGCGTGCACAAGCGATCCCTCCGAAAGCTGGCGTGCACATCACTTGTGCACGCCAGCTTTCCGAGACTCTTATTTTGTTAGCGCAGGCAGCATGAAGCAGGGCTTTTATTGTGAAGATAGGAAATGTGCAGTCGGCCTTTAGAGTTTTGACGGAAGGGACGGCGCAAAGGTCTGTTGAAATAAAAAGTGTTTCTCGCCTTCCTCTCCGTCATTTTTTCATAATAATGAACTGGCAGCAGCCAGCGTCATCTCACAAGACCCTCCGGTACCGTGAATGTCAATCAAGCAAGCTACGGAATTTGCCGCCAATGTTTTTCTTGTAAAGTGTATGGAAGCTGGATGAATTAGATGCCAAAAACCAACCACTTTCATGTGGTATTGTACAGAAAGGACCACTTTTTTTCTCCTCCATTTGAAAATGTGGGCGTTATCATCATTACTGTCTGATTCCAATCAATGCAAGTCATCAGAATCAGGTAATACACCAACTTATATTCTTGTCTTTGTGAAAGAAAGACATCTATATGTGTTACACATGCTTGTATTATCATTAAACACATTTAACTTGTTTACAAAAATGTCTCTTTCATAAATAAATAAATATAAATGATATATATAAATGAGGTAGATCCCCTCGAGTTGGTCAATTGAAAAGTAGCTCGCCTGCAGAAAAAGTGTGGGCACCCCTGACATAGAAGGTGCAGTTGACAGTTCAACCGCAGCCTACTATAGCGACTCGCCCACAGGCGCCGTTTCTTGGTATTAGCGCCACACGTGAGCTCCAGGCGGGGGTCCATGTGAGCCATAATCCCGCCGGATTCATAGAACCTGCGCACCGCTGACCGGGCACATGTCTGAAGCCGCCGACCCGATCCACTGACCCCCTGTTGTGGGCCCGCTCAGCTGACGCGTTCCATTGACATCAGCGCACATTGTCGGGTCATGTGACCCACTTTAAGAAAATACTCTCCATTGTTTCCTCTCGCCCTTGGAAACGCTGGGAGGTTGGCGAATGATGCACCCCTCGGCGTCATGCTCGAGTCTAAAACATGTGTTGCGTCATCGAGGGTTGTCGCAATACTATTCTTTCTTTCTTGAATTCAATAGTGTTTGGCCCCTTCTTGATCTCAGCGCTCCTATCGCCCTCGGTAGAAGTTGCAAAAAATATAGAATATTTTGCAACCCTTTTTCTCAATTTCAATACTTTTTTTTCCAACTTAAACACAATTTATTTCTCAAAATAGACATAAATATTTTCTTAAATGCAACTTTTTTTGTATATAAAATAGAACTTTATTTTTTGTCATATTTAATACTGATTTTTTTTTCTCAAATTAGATGCAAATGTTTTTCCGAAATTTAATGCCACGTCCTTTCTCAAAATAAATACAACCTTTTTCCTCAACTTATGAAGCGTTTTTTTTCAAATGAAACATAACTTTTTTTTTAAATTAAATGAAAATGTTTTCCCCAAAATTAAATATATATATATTTTAAATTAAATGCAACATTTTCTAAAAACAAATTCTCTAAATAAATACAACTTTTTTCTTAAATTACATGTATTTTTTTCTCAAAATAGGTGCATTTTTTTCTCAACTTATGCAATTATTTTCTCTCAAATTAAACGTAACTGTTTTGTCCTCTAATTAAATACTTTTTTGTCAAATTAAATGTATTTTTTTCTTAAATAAATGCAACTTTTTCTCAACTTATAACATAATTATTTTCCCTCAAATTGAACATAACTTTTTTCTCTGATAAAATCTGACTTTTTCCTCAACTTTTTTTCTGAAATTAAATACACATTTCTCTTAAATTAAATACAACTTGTTTCTAAATTTAAAACACATGTTCTATCATATTAAACAACTTTCAAAATAAATAAAAATACAATTCTTAATTCAAAACATTTTTTTTTTCTCATATTAAACATAATTTATCCTCAAATTAAATGCAATGTTTTTCCTTAAATTTCATACAATTTTTTTATCCCAATTTAAATAAACCCTTTTTCTCAATTTAAATAAACCCCTTTTCTCAACTTAAAACCCAATTATTGTTTTTCAAATTAAATACAACTTTGTTTTCTCATGAAATACCTTTTTATTTAATTACCGGTAAATGCAATTTTTCACCGGATAAATTACAACTTATTATCTCATATTAAATGCAACTTTTGTTTTTTAAAAATTAAATACAAATTTCTTCTAAAAAAAAATAAAACATTTTATTCACTTTTTTCCCCCAAATTGAATAACACCTTTTTCTCACATAAATATAACTTATTTATTGAACATATACAACAATTTTCTCAAATTAACTTAAACTTTTTTTCTCAGATAAAATATGTATATTTTATTGAAATATATGAAACACAACCTTTTTTCTTAATAAATAAACTTTTTTCTCAACTTAAAACACAATAAAAAAAATCTAATTACAAATAATGCAACTCTTTTGTCAGATAAAATAGGAATTTAAAAAAAAAACTATTTACAAGTTTTTTTTCTCACACTAAACACAACTTTCTTCTCAAATCAAAACAACTTTTTATCTCATATGAAATGCAACTTTTTTTCTCAACTTAAAAAACATTTAAAAAAAATCTAATTACAAATAACTTTTTGCTCAGATAAAATAGGAATTTCAAAAAATATATATTTACTCGGCTGCGAACCGATCCAGCGTTCGCAGCCGAGTGTGAAGCGACCGGAATGAGAATCAGCACCTCCAAGTCCGAGTCCATGGTTCTCGCCCGGAAAAGGGTGGAATGCCATCTCCGGGTTGGGGAGGAGACCCTGCCCCAAGTGGAGGAGTTCAAGTACCTAGGAGTCTTGTTCACGAGTGGGGGAAGAGTGGATCGTGAGATCGACAGGCGGATCGGTGCGGCGTCTTCAGTAATGCGGACGTTGTACCGATCTGTTGTGGTGAAGAAGGAGCTGAGCCGGAAGGCAAAGCTCTCAATTTAACGGTCGATCTACGTTCCCATCCTCACCTATGGTCATGAGCTTTGGGTCATGACCGAAAGGATAAGATCACGGGTACAAGCGGCCGAAATGAGTTTCCAGGGCTCTCCCTTAGAGATAGGGTGAGAAGCTCTGCCATCCGGGAGGAACTCAAAGTAAAGCCGCTGCTCCTTCACATCGAGAGGAGCCAGATGAGGTGGTTCGGGCATCTGGTCAGGATGCCATCCGAACGCCTCCCTAGGGAGGTGTTTAGGGCACGTCCAACCGGTAGGAGGCCACGGGGAAGACCCAGGACACGTTGGGAAGACTATGTCTCCCGGCTGGCCTGGGAACGCCTCGGGATCCCCCGGGAAGAGCTAGACGAAGTGGCTGAGGAGAGGGAAGTCTGGGCTTCCCTGCTTAGGCTGTTGCCCCCGCGACCCGACCTCGGATAAGCGGAAGATGATGGATGGATGGATGGAAGTTTTTTTTCTCAAACTAAACACAAGTTTCTTCTCAAATCAAAACAATTTTTTTTAACTTCGGCGACCTCGTGGATTATTTTGCAGTTGCACTCAATGAAAAAATACAGAAACCGAGTCAGCACTTTGTTTGCTCGCTACATCACCACTTTGACCACAATTACACTAAGTCATTTACCACGGAGTGATTAGTTTGTTACGCACAATCTGCAACGCATTACAGTAAGACAGATCATGTCGGAAATGCCGTGAAGACACCTGACGCTTACACTTTGTGGAATGGAGCGTTTTTCTATATCATGGAGGGAACAGGAACGCATGTTTTTGGGAGCACTCAGTGCATAAATGTAGTTTGTGCTTTCTGCAGAGTCAACATGTTCCTGGAGAACAAAAGCAACCTGGACTTGGAGATGTCGCCTCCCTCCGGGCCGGTCCACCAGGGCCGCAACAGCCTGAGGTCCACCGAGGGCGTCGCCGAGAACTTCGGCGAGCTGCGTCTGCTGCGAGGCATCTCGGAGAGGATGGAGACGCAAAAGCTGCAGCAGTCTGGCCAGTGCGTCATCCACGCTGAGGGCTACCTTCCTGTTCGCCAAGAAGACGGGTGAGACGTGTTAGTGTTTGGACAAAAAGGCTTTATCCCAGCTCGTACGTCAAGAGACAATTCCTTTCTATTCCACGTGCAGAATCACATTACACAGCCCGTTAGGTCAAATCCCCCCAGGAGATGGAATCACGATAGGAATACATGGAAAATTACCACTTGGAACCTGCCTAGAGCACTCACTCACTCACTCCGTGTGTATCACATGCACTCAGGTGCTTGTACCAAGTCCATGCAAATGCTGCAAATTCCTTGTTAACCATCATAGTAAATTACCACACACACACGGACACATTCTTGTATTTGTCACCTTCTTGAGACTGAAAAATGCCTACCTCTTCAGGACCACCCTTACCAGATATATAAAGATTTGTATTTACAACATTAATAATATATACATACTATGCAAAAAAACTTGTTGTGAAAAATGATTTGGAATTTCACAAGAAAAACTTTGAATTCTGGCAGAATTATAGTAAAAATACTCAACACAAGTCAAAATTTTACAAGAAAAACTGAACATTTGTGCAATATTATGATAAAAGTTGGAATTGTTCCTCAATAACAGTCACAATTTTACAAGAAAAGCTTAAAATTTTGACATTTTATGAAAAGAGTCTTAATTTTAATCGACAAACGTCACAATTTTTTAATAAAACTTAAAATTTTTGGCAATATTATAATCCATCCATCCATTTTCTACTGTTTGTCCCTTTTGGGGTCTGGAGCCTATCTCAGCTGCAACTCGGGCGGAAGGCGGGGTACACCCTGTAATCGGAATTTTGCTTGCGAAAATGATTACAAAAGTCTTCATTTTACTCCAAAAAATTCACTATTTTACAAGAACAACAAAAAAATTGGCAATATTGTGATCCATCCATCCATCCATTTTCTACCGCTTGTCCCTTTTGGGGTAGCGGGGGGTTTAGTTTAGTTTAGTTTAGTTTATTAAGGATCCCCATTAGTCTACACCGCAGTGGAGACAATTCTTCCTGGGGTCCAGGCAAAAGACATCACACAGCCACAGAACAAAGGATTAAAATGCAGTGCAACATGATCCAATAATAAATTGTTATAATACAAAAATAGCAACAACAAAGAACCAAAAAATACTAATAAATGTTGTTACATAATAATTTTCATACCAAAGAAAAAAATAGCAATATAAAAATAGATATACTGTATACATTTTTGCAAAAATATGCTGGAGCCAATCTCAGCTGCATTCGGGCGGATGGCGGTGTACACCCTGGACAAGTCGCCACCACAGATAAACACCATTTTGCATTAAAAAGCAGTAATTTTACATGGAAAAAGTAATCATTTTACGAGAAAATATTGCAATATTACAGAAACAGAAAGAATATGAGAAACTGTTCACAATTTTTTAAAGAAAGAAGTCAACACTGTGAGAAAAAGACTGCTTTTAGTTAATTTATTTTTTGCTTGTAAATGTTTTTTTTAATCTTCAATATGTATTTCAAGTTTTTACAGTATGTCCCTATATACATATATTTTTTTTGATTAATTTTGGCCAAAATATTAGCAAACCTTTTTTTTTTCTAATTAAACTGAACATTTTTCTTCAAATTAAATACATCTTCCTTCTGAATAAACTTTTTTCTCAACTTAAAACACATTTATTTTCTCAAAATAAATTAAATGTTTTTCTAAGATAGAATAAGATTTTTTCTCAAATTAAATACACTTTTAAAACAAAGCAAAACTGAAATAAAAATTTTCTCAAATGATTATTTTTTTTAATTAAGTAACATTTAAATTAAAAATTAATACATTTCTTCTGAGATAAAATACAACTTTATTAATTGAAACTAATTAAAGTACTTAAAAAAAAAAAATACAACTTTTTCCCCAAATTAAACCCATTTTCTCTCCTCAGATTAAACATTACGTTTTTCCTCAAAATATCATACAACTTTTTTCAAATTAAATTTAACTTTTTTTTTTAAATCAAATACAACTTCCTTCTAAATAAAACTTTTTCTCAACTTAAAACACATCTATTTTTGCAAGATAAAAGCAACTTTTTTCTCGAATTAAATACACTTTTAAAACAAGCCAAAACTAAACAAAATTGTTCTCAAATTTAAAAAAAACAAAAACGAATAAAATTTTAAATTTGAATATAAACAAAAAAAAAAAAATCTGAGATAAAATATAACTTTATTAATTAAAACTAATTAAACTTTTTTTAACACATTCATATTCTTAAGATAATTGCAACTTTTTTCCCAGGTAAAAAATATGATTTTTCCCCCTCAAATTAAATACTTAATTTTTTTTTTTTTTAAATCCAATAAATACATATTTATTAAACTGAATAACATTTAGATTCAAATTGAAGACTATTTTTCTGCAATAATATACAACTTTATTAATTAGAAATAATTTAACTACTTTTTTCTCAAAATAAATACAACTTTTTTCCAACTTAAACCAATTTTCCCCTCAGATTAAACAATGAATTTTCTCAAAAATATTATACAACCTTTTTTTTTTTTTTCCAATTTAAATGCAACTTTTGTCTCCAAATTAAAGGCCTACTGAAAGCCACTACTACCGATCACACAGTGTGATAGTTTATATATCAATGATGAAATATTAACATTGCAACACATGCCAATACAGCCGCTTTAGTTTACTAAATTACAATTTTAAATTTGATGACGCGATGAAGACGCGTGTTTTTGACGTTATTGGTTGGAGGGGACATATTAGCTCAGCACCACTTATGGCTAAAAGTCGTCTCTTTTCATCGCATAATTACACAGTATTTTGGACATCTGTGTTGCTGAATCTTTTGCAATTTGTTCAATTAATAATGGAGACGTCAAAGTAGAAAGATGTAGGTGGGAAGCTTTTAGCCTTTAACCACACAAAAACACGGTGTTTCCTTGTTTAAAATTCCCGGAGGTGAAGCTTTACTATGGATCAGAGCGGTCAAGCGAACATGGATCACGACTACATGTCAACCGGCAGTTTTCGGTGACAAAATTGTGGGAATAAGTCGCCCCTCCTGCTGCCGTGATTTCTCTCAGAGACTCTGGCGTCAAAACACCCGTGGCCACACCCCTCCGACTTTAAGGTACTATTTAACTCACTAAAACACTAGCAACACAATAGGCGGATAAGGGATTTCCCAAAATTATCCTAGTAAATGTGTCTAAAACAGCTGAATCGCTCTCACTTGCCCTCGCCTTTTTTTTTTCTTCTAGGCCTTCACTCTAAATTTCCTCATCCACAAATCTTTCATCCTCGCTCAAATTAATGGGGAAATTGTCGCTTTCTCGGTCGGAATAGCTCTTGCTG
Organism: Nerophis ophidion; assembly: GCF_033978795.1. Classification (NCBI taxonomy): domain Eukaryota; kingdom Metazoa; phylum Chordata; class Actinopteri; order Syngnathiformes; family Syngnathidae; genus Nerophis; species Nerophis ophidion. The sequence continues at coordinate 31,530,637 of NC_084636.1, read as the reverse complement.
CTGGAGGCTCACATTATAAACAATGTGAGGATGTGAGGAGCCCTCACACCGGTGACGTCATCGTCTCCTACTTCCGGTAAAAGCAAGGCTTTTTTTTATTAGCGACCAAAAGTTGCAAACTTTTTCGTTGATGTTCTCTACTAAATCCTTTCAGCAAAAATATGGCAATAACGCGAAATGGTCAAGTATGACACATAGAATGGACCGACTATCCCTGTTTAAATAAGAAAATCTCATTTCAGCCTTTAAATCAGGGGTGCCCATTACGTCGATCGCGAGCTACCAGTCGACCGCGGGGGGTGTGTCAGTCGATCTCCAGCCATGCTTTTGAAAAAAATAGACCTAAAAATTTGTGATCATCAATCTTCACCAAGACGTCACTTAAATGACATTCACGGCACCCGAGGGTCTTGTGAGATGACGCTGGCTGCTGCAAGATCATTATTATGAAAATATGACCGAGAGGAAGGCGAGAAACACTTTTTATTTCAACAGACTCTCGCGCCGTACCTTCCGTCAAAACTCTAAAGGCCGACTGCACATTTCCTATCTTCACAATAAAAGCCCTGCTTCATGCTGCCTGCCCTAACAAAATAAGAGCTTTCTGAGGGATCGCTTGTGCACGCCAGTTTTCCGAGACTCTATTTAAATAGAGTGCACGCCAGTTTTCCGAGACTCTAAAACTGGCGTGCACAAGTGATCCCTCAGAAAGCTGGCGTGCACATCACTTGTGCACGCCAGCTTTCCGAGACTCTTATTTTGTTAGCGCAGGCAGCATGAAGCAGGGCTTTTATTGTGAAGATAGGAAATGTGCAGTCGGCCTTTAGAGTTTTGACGGAAGGGACGGCGCGAAAGTCTGTTGAAATAAAAAGTGTTTCTCGCCTTCCTCTCTGTCATTTTTTCATAATAATGAACTGGCAGCAGCCAGCGTCATCTCACAAGACCCTCGGGTGCCGTGAATGTCAATCAAGCAAGCTACGGAATTTGCCGCCAATGTTTTTCTTGTAAAGTGTATGGAAGCTGGATGAATTAGATGCCAAAAACCAACCACTTTCATGTGGTATTGTACAGAAAGGACAACTTTTTTTCTCCTCCATTTGAAAATGTGGGCGTTATCATCATTACTGTCTGATTCCAATCAATGCAAGTCATCAGAATCAGGTAATACACCAACTTATATTATTGTCTTTGTGAAAGAAAGACATCTATATGTGTTACACATGCTTGTATTATCATTAAACACATTTAACTTGTTTACAAAAATGTCTCTTTCATAAATAAATAAATATAAATGATATATATAAATGAGGTAGATCCCCTCGAGTTGGTCAATTGAAAAGTAGCTCGCCTGCAGAAAAAGTGTGGGCACCCCTGCTTTAAATGCGACCTTCTCCAAAAAACACCTTTTATCCTCACCTAAAAACTCAGTATTTTTTCTCATTTTAAACAATTTATTTCTCTAATCAAATACAGCTTCTCCCCCTCAATTTAAGACACTTTTTTTTTTATGAAATCAGAATAACTATTTCTCAGATAAATTACTTTGAAGGCAACTTTGGCAGTGTTGTGTCTGCTGCCCCCCAGTGGTCAAAAAGCGCGAGTGCCAGCTTGAACGGAAGATATGGAAGGTAATTAGTGGAAGCTTTCTTTCCTATGAGGTTTTTTTTTTTTTTACACAGAGATATATATATTACCTTAATCTATGTAATTTAATAAAACAACTGTAATATAGGGATGCCAAAACCTTTTCTTGGTTATAGGGGCAGCAGGGTTAGAAAGTCATCTAAAATAATTTGTGTTAAAAAGGGGGCAAATAAATATAATAATATTATTCTTCCATCTGCTCCTTTCTGATCATGGATATGTATAAAAAAACAAAAACAAAAAAACAATGAAAGTGTCAACTGTACATGGCAAGTATAAGTGAATTTTCATGAAATGAATACAAATTAATGACTGACAATGGGTAGCATTAGCTTAGCTTAGCTTCTCATGCAGCAAAACATTTCTTTTTCGAGGCTTTCCTTTCTCAAATTCCGCACAACCACTTCAACACATGCAACATAATGAAATATGTGCAATATAGGGACGATAAAAACGTTTCTGAATGCTCTTTAACTTACACTGTGAGCGGGAGTGCTAACTAGCTTAGCGGTTAGCTTCTTCTTCCTCTGCTGCGTTCAAAGCAGGACAAAAGTGGGGAAATCACCTTCCGCTCTACGAGGCTCTCTCGCGCAAATACGGCACAATTACAAAAATATAATGTGTCATAAATAAGATATATCCTTATTTTGTAGACGTCTAAAACCCTGCTGGATAATAGTTGAAGCAGGGATTCCCTTTTAAACCTCCCATGTTAGTTTGGTTAGCTTGCCTATTTTAGCGGTTAGCTCAGCATCTTGTATTGAGTGGTGCGTTCAAGGGATGAGATTTATGGGTCTTTGAAGGGAGCCTGATCTTGAGGATCCGTTGTTGTCAAAGAGCCGTTCAAAAGACTGACTTATTATTACAGATTTTTTTAAATGTTTGTTATGACAATGGACAATGCATGTGCTGAGAAGAGAAGGTTAGTGACCCCTGTGAAAACGTTTGTTAATTTGAGAAAAGAGTTGCATTTTATTTGAAAAAAAAAAGTTCTACGTAATTAAAAAATGTTTTTGTATTACATATAAGAAGACATTTGCATTTGATTTGAGAGAAAATATTTATTTAATTTTTAAGAAAATAGTTGTGTTTTATCTCAGATTTTTTTTTTAATCAAGCCTTATTTTATCCAAGAAAAATAGCTGTATTTAATTTGAGGCAAAACAAATATGTTTAAGTCAAAATAGGTTTAAGTTAAAAAAAAAGTTCTATTTATTTTGAGAAAAAATTTGTATTTAATTTGAAAAAAAATAAAAAATAGCTGCACTTAATTTGAGAAAACATGTGTTTAATTTTGAGGAATAAATATTGTGCTATGGGTTAAACATTTTTTTTTAAATTATATTTAGTTCAGTTCAGTTTAGTTTATTTATCTATATAGGACACGTTTGCCCAACGATGACCTGGCGACTTGTCCAGGGTGTACGCCGCCTTACGCCCGAATGCTGCTGTGATAGGCACCAGTGACCCCCCACGACCCTGAAAGGGACAAGCAGTAGAAATGGATGGATGGATGTAAAAATAACCCCAGTTGGCCAAAGTGCTGTACACACATATGAAAAGGGGCACATAAAAGATAAATCAACAAATAAAAAATCATTAATTTATATTTAATCCAATTACAATAATATTAATATTATAACAAAAAATATTTTGGATATTAGAAGCAGGTGAGATGCACTCACTGCTTGCTTGCACGTGTTGACAAAAGAAGGTTAGTGACTGGCGTAAACATTTTGGTTAATTTGAGATAAAACTTTTACATAATTTAGGAGAGAATTTTTTTTTTTCTAAGAAGAAATTTGCATTTAATTTGAGAAAAATATTTTTTATTTGAGAAAAAAATAGATTCAAGTAAGTTGAAAACAAGTTGTGTTTATTTTGAGACTAAATTTGTATTTTATTTAAAAAAAAATAGTTACATTTAATTTCAGAAAAATAATTAAATTTGAGAAAAAATAATTGTGTTGTATGTTGAGAAAAAAGCTGTATTCATTAAAAAATATATATTCAATACCATTTAATTTAATTAAAACAATATCAACATTATAACACAAAAATATTTTGGATATTAGAAACATGTGTTGACAAGAGAAGGTTAGTGACCGCCGTTAAAAAAATATATATATATTTGACAAAAAAGCTGTACATGATTTAAGAAAAAAAAAGTATTTTATCTAAGTAGAATTTAATTTGAGAAAAAAGTTGTATTCATTTTAAGAAAATAGTTGTATTTTATCTGAGAAAAAAAAAATTGAAAAAAAAAAGTTGTATTTTATCCGAGAAAGAAGTTGCATTTAATTTGAGAAAACATTATGATTCATTTGAGAAATAATTATGATTATTTTGAAGAAAAAATAGATTTAAATTGAAAAAAGTGTTATATTTATTTCGAGACTAAATTTGTATTTAATTTGAGAAAAATAGCTGCATTTAATTTGAGAAAAAAACGATGTTTTTTGGAAAAATAGATTTAAGTTGAAAATAAATTACATTTATTTTGAGACTAAATTTATATTTAAATTGAAAAAATACCTGCATTTAATTTTAGAAAAAAAACAATTTCATTTGAGGAAAATAGTTCCATTTAATTTCAGCAAAACTTTTTTTATTGTGTTATATGTTGAGAAAAAAGTTGTATTCATTAAAAAAGGTATATTTAATCATATTTTATTTAAATAGAATAATATTAATATTATAACCCAAAAAATATTTTGGATATTAGAAGCCGGTGAGATAGTGAGCGCGGTAAAAAGTTTTTATTAATTTGAGAAAAAAGTTGTGTATAATTTTAGAAAAAAAAGTATTTTATCTAAGAAGAAATCAAAATGTAATTTGAGAATAATGTTGTACATCATTTTAGAAAATAAAAATATTTTATCTAAGAAAAAATTTGAATTTAATTTGAAAAAAAGGTGTATTCATTTTAAGAAAATAGTTATATTTTATCTCAGAAAAAAAAAATGAGAATAAAAAGTTGTCTTTTATCCGAGAAAGAAGTTGCATTTAATTTCAGAAAAAAGTTATGATTAATTTGAGGAAAAATTGGTTTAATTTGAAGAAAATTGTATATGTTTTTTGAGACATTTTTATTTAATTTGAGAAAAACAGCTGCATTTAGTTTGAGAACAAAGGATGTTTTAGAAAAAAAATGGTTTAGTTGAAAAAAATGTATATGTATTGTGAGACTAAATTTGTATTTAATTTGAGAAAAATAGCTGAATTTAATGTGAGAAAAAATATGTTTAATTTGAAAAAAAAATATTGTGATATAAGTTGTATTTATTAAAAATCTTTATGTAATTATGTTTAATCTAATTAGAATAATATTAACATTTTAACAAACAAAATTGGTGATATTAGAAGGAGATGAGATGCACTCCCTCCTTGCTCGCAAGTGTTGACGTGAGAAGGTTAGTGACCGGCGTAAACATTTTTTATTTTAATTTGAGAAAAAAACTTGTACATAATTGAAAACCATTGTATTTTATCTGAGAAGAAATTAGCATTTAATTTGAGAAAATGTTTTTGATTAAAATTTAAGAAAATAGTTGTATTTTATCTCAAAAAACTAATTTAAGAAAAAATTTTGTATTTTATCAGAGGGACACGTTGCATTTAATTTGAGAAGAAAAGTTCAAGTTGAAAAAATATATATATTTATTTTAAAAAGAAAACATTGTTTGGTTTGAGAAAAATAGTTTCATTTAATTTCAGAAAACAATTAGTTTAAGTTGAAAAAAATATATATTTTGAAACAAAATTTGTGTCTAATTTGAGAAAAATAGTTGCATTTAATTTCACATAATAAATTATCTTTAATTTGAGAAAAAAATAATAGTGTTTTAACTTGAGAAAAAAAGTTGTATTCTATAAAAGTATTATATATTTAATTCTATTTAGTTTAATTAGACTAATATTAACATTATAACAACAAATATTTTGTATATTAGAAGCCGGTGAGATGCTTGTGTGTTGACAAGAGAAGGTTAGTGACTGCTGTAAAAAAAACTTTTGTTAATTTGAGAAATAAAATTTATATTTAATTTTAACAAAAAAATAGATTTATCTCAGAAAAAAAAAAAATTGAGAAAAAAAAAGTCATATTGTATCTGAGAGAAAAAACCTGCATTTAATTTGAGAAAAAAAGTTGTACATAATAAAACATTTTTTTATTATATCTGACAAAAGTATTGCATTTAATTTGAGAAAAAAATGTTATGTTAAATTTGAAGAAAACATATTGTATCTCAGAAAAAAACATTTGAGGAAAAAAAAAATTTCCGAGTAAGAAGTTGCATTTCATTTGAGGAAAAAAAAAAAATGTTTAATGTGAGAAAAAAATAATTGTGGCATAAGTTGAGGAAAAATTTACATTTAGCTTAATTTTATAAAATCAAATATTTGTATTAGAATTCTAATACAAAAATATTCTGTATATTAGAAGCAGAAAATGGATGGATGGATGGATGGACTGAGAAGCAGGTGCACCTTCCACTCAGGGAACAGTGCTGCACTCTTAACACAAACAGCAACACAATTGGTATTAAAAGCATGACCTCCCACCTCCAGGATCCAGCTGCGCCTCCTGCAGGGCAACAAAGAAACAGCATATAATGATCAAGTCACCTTCAGTGTGACAGACAGGGGCGCATCTGGCAGTCTGCTCACACATGTGACACCTCCCCCGCCGGGGTCAAAGTTCATGAGAAGCCTTTTCTTCCTCTGCAAAATGACTGTGTTTGGGTTGCAGGCACAATTACAGCGTGGTCAACATTCTGACGGGGAAAACAAATTCAGCCAACATCTCGGAGAGGACGCCCCTGCTCAGGTTCCCAAAAGACGACAGGTGCGTCCTCGTTAGCCGCATGCAGTTATTACGTATCCGTACAGGTGAGACCCAAACCTTTCATAATCCAGACAAAGTTGCCTCTTTGAACCGGAAGTATAACCACAATATTTTTATTCCTTTAATTCATTTTGGATGAAAATTATTTGTCGTTTCAAATGGTGGTACTGTGTACGTGGGTTCCATCTAGTAATACGCCAAAGAATCACTTAATTAACTATTCAAATACAGTGTTACTGTTCAAACTGCATGTAACGTTACCATGGCCAAAAATCAATCAATCAATCAATCAATGTTTACTTATACAGCCCTAAATCACTAGTGTCTCAAAGGGCTGCACAAACCACTACGACATCCTCGGTAGGCCCACATAAGGGCAAGGAAAACTCACACCCAGTGGGACGTCGGTGACAATGATGACTATGAGAACCTTGGAGAGGAGGAAAGCAATGGATGTCGAGCGGGTCTAACATAATACTGTGAAAGTTCAATCCATAATGGATCCAACACAGTCGCGAGAGTCCAGTCCAAAGCGGATCCAACACAGCAGCGCGAGAGTCCCGTTCACAGCGGAGCCAGCAGGAAACCATCCCAAGCGGAGGCGGATCAGCAGCGCAGAGATGTCCCTAGCCGGTACACAGGCAAGCAGTACATGGCCACCGGATCGGACCAGACCCCCTCCACAAGGGAGAGTGGGACATAGGAGAAAAAGAAAAGAAACGGCAGATCAACTGGTCTAAAAAGGGAGTCTATTTAAAGGCTAGAGTATACAAATGAGTTTTAAGGGGTGAGACTTAAATGCTTCTACTGAGGTGGCATCTCGAACTGTTACCGGGAGGGCATTCCAGAGTACTGGAGCCCGAACGGAAAACGCTCTATAGCCCGCAGACTTTTTTTGGGCTTTGGGAATCACTAATAAGCCGGAGTCCTTTGAACGCAGATTTCTTGCCGGGACATATGGTACAATACAATCGGCAAGATAGGATGGAGCTAGACCGTGTAGTATTTTATACGTAAGTAGTAAAACCTTAAAGTCACATCTTAAGTGCACAGGAAGCCAGTGCTGGTGAGCCAGTACAGGCGTAATGTGATCAAACTTTCTTGTTCTTGTCAAAAGTCTAGCAGCCGCATTTTGTACCAACTGTAATCTTTTAATGCTAGACATGGGGAGACCCGAAAATAATACGTTACAGTAATCGAGGCGAGACGTAACAAACGCATGGATAATGATCTCAGCGTCTTTAGTGGACAGAATGGAGCGAATTTTAGCGATATTACGGAGATGAAAGAAGGCCGTTTTAGTAACGCTTTTAATGTGTGACTCAAAGTAAACTTGTTAAATACAATCTCTGCCCTACTGCATAGGTAGTACTTGGTGACAAAAGTTTGAGAACCACTGCTGTAGGGTGTCCAAACATTCTCCACTGAGGACCACACACTAAAAAATGAAAATATATGTTTTCTTTACTGTATAAGACTCCCCTCCTGTTTGGTACCAGGAACCATTAAGAGTCTCAGTCATATTTTTTTTTTTACATTTTCAAATGGATTATTTGATGTGAAGTAAGTACTCAGTGGCTTAGTGGTTAGATCAGGGGTGCCCATTGCGTCGATCGCGAGCTACCAGTCGACCGCGGGGGTGTGTCAGTCGATCTCCAGCCAGGCTTTTAAAAAACATAGACCTAAAAATGAGTGATCATCAATCTTCACCAAGACGTCACTTAAATGACATTCACGGTACCGGAGGGTCTTGTGAGATGACGCTGGCTGCTGCAAGATCATTATTATGAAAATATGACCGAGACGAAGGCGAGAAACACTTTTTATTTCAACAGACTCTCGCGCCGTACCTTCCGTCAAAACTCTAAAGGCCGACTGCACATTTCCTATCTTCACAATAAAAGCCCTGCTTCATGCTGCCTGCGCTAACTAAATACAGAGTCTCGGAAAACTGGCGTGCACAAGCGATCCCTCAGAAAGCTGGCGTGCACATCATTTGCGCACGCCAGCTTTACGATCATATTTGTACATATCGTACGTGCTGGTGTTGTTCTATTGTTGTTGTTGTTATTGTTGTGTTTGCTGTTGTTGTTTTTGTCTCTCTGTCTAATCCCCCTCTTATCCCCACAATTTCCCCCTCTGTCTTCCTTTTTTTTCTCTTTCTATCCCCTCCTGCTCCGGCCCGGCTGCACCAAATGATAATATAAATACATTTAATAAAGTCAAATTCAAATAAGGCAGCAAGAGAATGGGCATCTACATCAACTATATGATTTGCCTGAGAAGCTGGACAGGACAAAAAAAAAAAAAAAAGTGGTTATTGTGTCCACCTTGAGATCGGTAGTTTGTGAGTTCAAACCCCGGCCGAGTCATACTAAAGACTATAAAAATGGGACCCATTGCCTCCCTGGTTGGCACTCAGCATCAAGGGTTGGAACAGGGGGTTAAATCCCCATAAATGGTTCCCGGGCGCAGCACCGCTGCTGCCCACTACTCCCCTCACTTCCCAGGGGGTTACCAAGTGGATGGGTCAAATGCAGAGGGCACATTTCGCCACACCTAGTATGTGTGTGACAATCATTGGTAATTTAACTTTTAACTTTTTTAATTGGAGCCTTTAATGGGTCAATAATTCATAACAAAGATGATTTTGATTCATTATTATTTTTTGAGCAATGACAGTTTAAAAGAAAATCCCACTAAACTTCTTAGGTACCCAAAAGACTCCCACTCATAAAGTTGTTAGAAAAAAAGGTCATATATTATTTAAAAAAATCTCTAGATCAGGGGTGTCCAAACTTTTTGACTTGGCCGTTGTATGAGGCTGGGGGCCAATATATATATATATATATATAAATATATATATATATATATATATATATATATATATATATATATATATATATATATATATATATATATATATGAGATGAGGTGGTTCGGGCATCTGGTCAGGATGCCACCTGAACGCCTCCCGAGGGAGGTGTTTAGGGCACGTCCAACCGGTAGGAGGCCACGGGGAAGACCCAGGACACGTTGGGAAGACTATGTCTCCCGGCTGGCCTGGGAACGCCTCGGGATCCCCCGGGAAGAGCTAGACGAAGTGGCTGGGGAGAGGGAAGTCTGGGCTTCCCTGCTTAGGCTGCTGCCCCCGCGACCCGAGCTCGGATAAGCGGAAGAAGATGGATGGATGGATGGATATATATATCCATCCATCCATTTTCTACCGCTTATTCCCTTTTGGGGTCGCGGGGGGTGCTGGCGCCTATCTCAGCTACAATCGGGCGGAAGGCGGGGTACACCCTGGACAAGTCGCCACCTCATCGCAGGGCCAACACAGATAGACAGACAACATTCACACTCACATTCACACACTAGGGCCAATTTTAGTGTTGCCATATATATATATATATATATATATATATATATATATATATATATATATATATATATATATGTGTGTGTGTGTGTGTACATTATAAATAAAAAAAATGATGGATATATAATTAATTCAATTGGATTTTAATAGAATGTTAAAGTTTGACTCCTAACTTGTTTACTTCCGTGACAACCTTCTTAAAGTTTTGTAATTAATCAAGCAACTAAAATGTGCCAAACATGGATAAGTCTGTAGGGAGTGTTTTGCATTTTCCCATCATGCACTCTGATGGATTTGAATTTTGGATTTTTTCATTGGTATTTGGACGTTTTTTGTGATGTCCACAACGTTCAGGGAGCAGGTTGTGTTATGTGTGACCATGTGTGTTGACCTATAATATTAGTTGCATTTTTATTTTTGCACCATGACTAGGGAAGGTTGTTTGGATTGTGTCATATAAGTAAATGCCGTGTTATTATCTTAATGTGCTTTCAAAGGTTGTTGATCTGATTCCCTCACATTGTCCACAAGATTACAATAAATATATAACATTCAGAAACAAGTTGTTATTTATAGTTAATTTTTATTTTGGGTACTTCTCCCTCAGCATGAGCTACTTGACGGTGCACAACCCCAGCTTCTACGGTGGGGGGGAGCCCTGGGACAGCAGCGCCATGGACCTGGAGAGGCGGTACCGGCTGGGTAGCGAGGTCACCAGCCTGTCGCTGCTGCGCTCCAACTCGTCGGACAAGAGCGACGTTCTGGAAAACCTCAGCTTCAGCTTCAGGCTCACCAACAGCATCAAGTTAGTTCTCTAATTTTGCTGGTATACCTCAGAGTTAACTATTTTGTTACTTTTTTTATGCAAGCTAACATTAACACGCTAGCTTTTTAGCTCATGTTGCAGGTATACACCTCAGAGTCATTTATTTTGTTACGTCACACGTTATCTGTTAGTATGCTAGCTTTTTTTAACTAATTTAGCAGGTTTACATCTCAGAGTCAAATACATGTATTTTGGTATTTTATGTATGTCAACTTTTTGCTAGCATGCCAGGTTTTTTTATTTTTTTATTTTGCTTGTAGACAGCCAATAGTGATGTATTTTGTTCCATGAAGCATGTTGATGTTTGCACATGCTAGCATTTTAGCCAATTTTGGTATAGACCTTAGAGTCAAATATTTAGTTCATTAACATATGCTAATGTTGGCGTTCCAGCTCGTAAGCAAATTTTGCACTTCACATTCAAATATGTAATTATTTCATCATGTTAACTGTTAGCATGCTAATATTGGAAGGCTAGCTTTTTTTTTTAGCTCATGTTCCAGGTATACACCTTAGAGCAGGGCTGCCCATTACGTCGATCGCGAGCTACCAGTCGACCGCGGGGGGTGTGTCAGTCGATCTCGAGCCAGGCTTTTAAAAAAAATAGACCTAAAAATTAGTGATCATCAATCTTCACCAAGACGTCACTTAAATGACATTCACGGTACCGGAGGGTCTTGTGAGATGACGCTGGCTGCTGCAAGATCATTATTATGAAAATATGACCGAGAGGAAGGCGAGAAACACTTTTTATTTCAACAGACTTTCGCGCCGTCCCTTCCGTCAAAACTCTAAAGGCCGACTGCACATTTCCTATCTTCACAATAAAAGCCCTGCTTCATGCGGCCTGCGCTAACTAAATACAGAGTCTCGGAAAACTGACGTGCACAAGCGATCCCTCAGAAAGCTGGCGTGCACATCACTTGTGCACGCCAGCTTTCCGAGACTCTTATTTTGTTAGCGCAGGCAGCATGAAGCAGGGCTTTTATTGTGAAGATAGGAAATGTGTAGTCGGCCTTTAGAGTTTTGACGGAAGGGACGGCGCGAAAGTCTGTTGAAATAAAAAGTGTTTCTCGCCTTCCTCTCTGTCATTTTTTCATAATAATGAACTGGCAGCAGCCAGCGTCATCTAACAAGACCCTCGGGTGCCGTGAATGTCAATCAAGCAAGCTACGGAATTCTCCGCCAATGTTTTTCTTGTAAAGTGTATGGAAGCTGGATGAATTAGATGCCAAAAACCAACCACTTTCATGTGGTATTGTACAGAAAGGACAACTTTTTTTCTCCTCCATTTGAAAATGTGGGCGTTATCATCATTACTGTCTGATTCCAATCAATGCAAGTCATCAGAATCAGGTAATACACCAACTTATATTCTTGTCTTCGTGAAAGAAAGACATCTATATGTGTTACACATGCTTGTATTATCATTAAACACATTTAACTTGTTTACAAAAATGTCTCTTTCATAAATAAATAAATATAAATGATATATATATAAATGAGGTAGATCCCATCTAGTTGGTCAATTGAAAAGTAGCTCGCCTGCAGAAAAAGTGTGGGCACCCCTGCCTTAGAGCATTGGTGTCAAACTCTGGCCCCCGGGCCAAATTTGGCCCGCCGTTTAATATCATTTGGTCCTAGAGGTAAAATCAAATTAAGATTAGAGCTGGCCCGCCGGTATTATACAGCGGCGATGCCTCTGTAACACTGCATTCACCGCTGATACTCCTACTTTCCAACCCTCACGATTTTCCCGGGAGAATCCCAAATTTCAGTGCTCCTCCCGAAAAACTCCCGGGGCAACCATTCTTCCGAATTTCTCCCGATTTCCACCCGGACAACAATATTGGGGGCGTGCCTTGAAGGCACTGCCTTTAGCGTCCTCTACAGCCTGTCGTCATGTCAGCTTTTCCGCCATATAAAAACGTGCCGGCCCAGTTACATAATACATGCGGCTTTAACACACACAAGTAAATGCAAAGCATACTTGATCAACAGCCATAAGGGTCACACTGAGGGTGGCCGTACAAACAACTTTGACACTTTTACCAATATGCGCCACACTGTGAAGCCACACCAAACAACATAAACACAACAGAAGAAATACCCAGAAATCCTTGCAGCACTAAATCTCCCGAGACGCTACAAAATACATCCCCGCTACCACCAAACCCCGCCCTCTCCAATTTTTATTTAAATTTGATTTCATATGCCATTTATGTTTTTTAATAATTATAATTATAATTTAAAACTCGATTTTGCATGTGACTATAAAGTTATATAAGCCTTGCTTGTTTAATATTCAATGCAAAACTTGTTTGGGTCCCTATTAAAAGGTTAATTTATTCAACCTTGGCCCGTGGCTTTGTTCAGTTTTAAATTTTGGTCATATATTTTTTTACTTCACACGTTATCTGTTCGCATACTAGCTTTTTTTTTTCTGCCAATTTTTGCAGGTTTACATCTCAGAGTCAAATATTTTGGTATTTTATGTTGCCAACTTTTTGTTAGCATGATAGGTTTGTTTTTTGAAATTTTGCTTGTTTACACCCAATAGTATTTTTTTTGTTCCATGACGCATGTTAATGTTTGCACATGCTAGCATTTTAGCCAATTTTGGTATACACCTTATAGTCAAATATTTAGTTCGCTAATGTATGCCAAATGTTAGCATGTTAACATGCTAATGTTGGCATGCCAGCTCGTTTGCAAATTTTGTAGATATGTCCTTCAGATTCAAATAAGTAATTACTTCATCATGTTAACTGTTAGCATGCTCATATTGGAAGGCAAGCTTTTTTAGCTCATGTTGCAGTTATACACCTCAGAGTCATATATTTTGTTACTTCACACGTTATCTGTTAGCATGATAGCCTTTTTTTAGCTAATTTAGCAGGTTTACATCTCAGAGTCAAGTATTTTGGTATTTTACGTATGCCAACTTTTTGTTAGTATGCTAGGTTTTTTTTTAATTTTTTGCTTGTATACACCCAAGAGTCATATATTTTGTTCCATGACGCATGTTAGCATTTTAGCCAATTTTGGTTTACACCTTAAAGTCAAATATTTAGTTTGTTAACATATGCTGTATGTTAGCATGTTAACATGCTAATGTTGACATGCCAGCTCGTTAGCAAATTTTGTAGTTATGCACGTCAGATTCAAATATGTAATTACTTTATCATGTCAACTGTTAGCATGCTAATATTGGAAGGCAAGCTTTTTTAGCTCATGTTGCAGTTATACACCTCAGAGTCATATATTTTGTTACTTCACACGTTATCTGTTAGCATGATGGCCTTTTTTTAGCTAATTTAGCAGGTTTACATCTCAGAGTCAAGTATTTTGGTATTTTACGTATGCCAACTTTTTGTTAGTATGCTAGGTTTTTTTTTAATTTTTTGCTTGTATACACCCAAGAGTCATATATTTTGTTCCATGACGCATGTTAATGTTTGCACATGCTAGCATTTTAGCCAATTTTGGTTTACACCTTAAAGTCAAATATTTAGTTTAACATATGCTATATGTTAGCATGTTAACATGCTAATGTTGACATGCCAGCTCGTTAGCAAATGTTGTAGTTATGCACGTCAGATTCAAATATATAATTACTTTATCATGTCAACTGTTAGCTTGCTAATATTGGAAGGCAAGCTTTTTTAGCTCACGTTGCAGTTATACACCTCAGAGTCATATATTTTGTTACTTCACACGTTATCTGTTAGCATGATAGCCTTTTTTTAGCTAATTTAGCAGGTTTACATCTCAGAGTCAAGTATTTTGGTATTTTACGTATGCCAACTTGTTGTTAGCATGCTAGGTTTTTTTTTAAATGTTTTGCTTGTATACACCCAAGAGTCATATATTTTGTTCCATGACGCATGTTAGCATTTTAGCCAATTTTGGTTTACACCTTAAAGTCAAATATTTAGTTTGTTAACATATGCTATATGTTAGCATGTTAACATGCTAATGTTGACATGCCGGCTCGTTAGCAAATTTTGTAGTTATGCACTTCAGATTCAAATATGTAATTACTTTATCATGTCAACTGTTAGCATGCTAATATTGTAAGGCTAGCTTTTTTTTTTTAGCTCATATTGCAGATATACACCTCAGAGTCATATATTTTTTACTTCACACATGTTAACTGTTAGCTTTTTAGCTAATTTAGCAGATTTACATCTCAGAATTATACATTTTGTTATTTTTTTCAACTTGTTGTTAATATGCTTACTCTTTTTTTCAGATTTTGCAGCGATTCACCCACTAGTCATGTATTTTGTTCCTTGACGCATGTTAATCTGAGCATGCATTAACGTTACAATGCTAGCTTTTTTTGTGCTAATTTTGCAGATATGTTGTACACCTAAGAGTGGTATGTTTTGTTCCTTGACGCATGCTAACCTTAGCATGCTATTTAACGGGGTGATGTTGGTCTACGCTAATTTTGCTGGTATACACCTGTGGAAGTCGCTTCCTAGACACGGCACCGGAGCCAAGCGTGCAGGTTTAACGAGGTTTTTATTGATAATGTTGTCAACATTTCCAGTGAGGGTTGGACTCCGCCAAGGTTGCCCTTTGTCACAGATTCTGTTCATAACTTTTATGGACAGAATTTCTAGGCGCAGTCAAGGCGTTGAGGGGTTCCGGTTTGGTGGCCGCGGGATTAGGTCTCTGCTTTTTGCAGACGATGTGGTCCTGTTGGCTTCATTTGGCCGGGATCTTCAGCTCTCACTGGATCGGTTCGCAGCCGAGTGTGAAGTGGCCCAAATGAGAATCAGCACCTCCAAGTCCGAGTCCATGGTTCTCGCCCGGAATAGGGTGGAATGCCATTTCCAGGTTGGGGAGGAGACCCTGCCCCAAGTGGAGGAGTTCAAGTACTTTGGAGTCTTGTTCATGAGTGAGGGAAGAGTGGATCGTGAGATCGACAGGCGGATCGGTGCGGCGTCTTCAGTAATGCGGACGTTGTACCGATCTGTTGTGGTGAAGAAGGAGCTGAGCCGGAAGGCAAAGCTCTCAATTTACCGGTCGATCTACGTTCCCATCCTCACCTATGGTCATGAGCTTTGGGTCATGACCGAAAGGATAAGATCACGGGTACAAGCGGCCGAAATGAATTTCCTCCGCCGTGTGGCGGGGCTCTCCCTTAGAGATAGGGTGAGAAGCTCTGCCATCCGGGAGGAACTCAAAGTAAAGCCGCTGCTCCTCCACATCGAGAGGAGCCAGATGAGGTGGTTCACGCATCTGGTCAGGATGCCACCCGAACACCTCCCGAGGGAGGTGTTTAGGGCACGTCCAACCGGTAGGAGGCCACGGGGAAGACCCAGGACACGTTGGGAAGACTGCATCTCCCGGCTGGCCTGGGAACGCCTCGGGATCCCCTGGGAAGAGCTAGACGAAGTGGCTGGGGAGAGGGAAGTCTGGGCTTCCCTGCTTAGGCTGTTGCCCCCGCGACCCGACCTCGGATAAGCGGAAGAAGATGGATGGATGGATGGATGTTGTCAACAAAAGTTTTCTCTCCTAGTAAAACATGACTTTTCAGTCACGTTCGTATCCTCTCTCCCCTCCTGCTCCCGGCCGCTTACTGTTAAAGACAACAGAGGATTAGATTAACACGAACCACCTGTGAAATCTAATCACCTGCCAGTTGTGTCTCGCCGTCAGCACAGCCACGCCCCTGTCCGATGGTGCTCTGTCCTCAGCACCATGGACAGAGTTTTGCTCCTGCAGGCAGTGCTAGCTACATCTCCCTCCACAACACCTCAGAGTCAAAAACTTAGTTCCTTAACGTATGCTACCTGTTAGCATGATAATGTTGGCATGCCAGCTTTTTAGCTCATGTTGCAGGTGCACACCTCAGAGTTAAATATTTTGTCAAGCTAACTTTTAGCACGCTAACGTTTCTATGCTCAATTTTTTTTGTGCTAATCTTTCAGGCATGCACCCGAAAGTTGAATGTTTTGATACTTGACGCTATCTATAGTCAACATTTCATTCATTCACTTCATTCACATACATAATTTTTTGCAAAATTGCATTTTCCGGCACATAATATGATATTTGTTGTGGTTGCAGATGCTGCCTTAAAGTCTCCAAAGTGGCCATAATCTTCACTATTGTGGTCCTGTGCAGTGTAAGTATCACTAATGTGTGCAAATAAATACGAGCTAATCATAAGCTTTGTGATAGAATAGAATAGAATACACTGCAAAAAGTCAGCGTTCAAAAACAAGAAAAAAAAAGTACAAAAATGAGGGGTATTGTACTTGAACTAAGCTAAATTATCTCCCAATAGAACAAGAAAATTTGGCTTGTCTAGACTTTCGGAAACAAGTAAAATTAGCTAACCTCAATAAACCCAAAAATACCTTAAAATAAGTATATTCTCACTAATAACAAGTGCACTTTTCTTGGTAGAAAAAAAGAGACCTTTTTGCTCAATATGTTGAAAAATATTCTTCAAATGCTAGTGCCATTATCTTGACATAATGTTATGCGCTCGGCGTCATGATTTTTTTCCTTTAAGCTTGAAGTAAGAAATTATTACTTTAAAAAAGTAGTTTTATTGTTGTAACGGGGGCACTGGTGTGGTTTGTTTTCCCGGAATGCAAAGGAAAGTGACAGGACATGGCGAGAAGGTAAACACATATCAATCTCTTGCTATATAAAAGTGCAAACAAAAGGCGCGCACAAGGCGGAGAACAAACTTGGTTAAGAAAAAAAAAACTAGCACAAAGGCAGAGCTATGGGCATAGAAACGAAAGACACTAACTGCGGCATTAATAAACAAAAACATACTTGAGGTGACGTGAGCAGGGCAGCATGAACTATGACATGAAACAGGCATGAAACAGAGTGGTCATAAACAGGGTGATGACGCCAGAACGACCAACTGAAAAACCTTGCTTAAATAATAATGATAATGATATGAAACCAATGGGTCGCCATGGTGACAAAACAGGGGGGTGAAAAAACAGGAACTAATGGAGTCTTGAAGTAACGGAACATAATTAAATAAAACATGATCACAAGACATGACATTTATACTTGTGAATGTCGATGACATAGCTTTGCATTCTAGTTTCAAGCATGTTTTACTCAATATAGGACATCAAATCTCAGCTACAAGCTGTAATATCTTACTGAAGTCATTTAGGACCAAAACCCTTAAAACAAGTAAAACACTCTAATATAAAATCTGCTTAGTGAGAAGAATTATCTCATCAGACAGAGAATAAGCAACTATCACCCTTACTTGAGATATTTAATCATACTTAGATTTCATTTTTTGCAGTGTAGAAAGTACTTTACTGATCCCTGGGGGAAATTCAGCACCACTATAATAACAATAAATAATATAATATATATATATAAAATATGTAATATACAATACAAGAATAATATAAATATATTATACATATATTCTGATGTTCTGATGTGATGTTTCTAACCCAACAAGATGAAGACTAAAACAAGTTGCACTGCAAAAATTGAAATCTAAGTAGGATTAAATATCTCAAATAAGGGTGATATTTGCTTAGTTTGTGTCTGATAAGATAATTCTTCTTACTAAGCAGATTTTATGTTAGTGTTTTATGTGTTTTAAGGGTTTTGGTCCTAAATGATCTCAGTAAGATATCACAGCTTGTTGCTGGGATTTGATGACCTATATTGTGTCACGGGTGGGTTTACGCAGCGTGTTGCGAGGTTTGTTTCCCTGGTATGCAAATGGACTACTGCAGGTAAAAACATGATTTAATTATCCAATTAACAATACAAAGGCAAGCGTGCCTATCGCACGCGGAAGCTAAGGCAGGAAACGTACACGACTTACGCGGCCAAGCATGAGGCAAACAAGAAACTGTGGCACGAAACCAATAATGCTAGCGCCTACTGACTCGCAAAGGCAGGCTTAAATAATCGTCTCTTGATTAGAGGCAGGTGAGCGTCCCAGGTGAAACTAATACGCAACCAAAACAAACAAGAGTGCACAAAAAACAGGAACCAATGGAGTCAAACTAACAGAACATAACGAAAACATGATCCGGGCCACCTATACTGACATATTGAGTAAAACATGCTGGAAACTGGCTTCACGGTGGCAGAGGGGTTAGTGCGTCTGCCTCACAATACGAAGTTCCTGCAGTCCTGGGTTCAAATCCAGGCTTGGGATCTTTCTGTGTGGAGTTTGCATGTTCTCCCCGTGAATGCGTGGGTTCCCTCCGGGTACTCCGGCTTCCTCCCACTTCCAAAGACATGCACCTGGGGATAGGTTGATTGGCAACACTAAATTGGCCCTAGTGTGTGAATGTGAGTGTGAATGTTGTCTGTCTATCTGTGTTGGCCCTGTGATGAGGTGGCGACTTGTCCAGGTTGTACCCCGCCTTCCGCCCGATTGTAGCTGAGATAGGCGCCAGCGCCCCCTGCGACCCCAAAAGGGAATAAGCGGTAGAAAATGGATGGATGGATGGAATAATATAAATATATTATACATATATTCTGATGTTCTGATGTGATGTTTCTAACCCAACAAGCTGAAGACAAAAACAAGTTGCACTGCAAAAATTGAAATCTAAGTAGGATTAAATATCTCAAATAAGGGTGATATTTGCTTAGTTTGTGTCTGATAAGATAACTCTTCTTACTAAGCAGATTTTATGTTAGTGTTTTACCTGTTTTAAGGGTTTTGGTCCTAAATGATCTCAGTAAGATATTACAGCTTGTTGCTGAGATTTGATGACCTATATTGTGTCACGGGTGGGTTTACGATAATTAAACATGATTTAATCATCCAACTAACAAAACAAAGGCAAGCGTGCCTATCGCACGCGGAAGCTAAGGCAGGAAACGTACACGACTTACGCGGCCAAGCATGAGGCAAACAAGAAACTGTGGCACGAAACCAATAATGCCAGCGCCTACTGACTCGCAAAGGCAGGCTTAAATAATCGTCTCTTGATTAGAGCCAGGTGAGCGTCCCAGGTGAAACTAATACGCAACCAAAACAAACAAGAGTGCACAAAAAACAGGAACCAATGGAGTCAAACTAACAGAACATAACGAAAACATGATCCGGACCACGTATACTGACATATTGGGTAAAACATGCTGGAAACTGGCTTCACGGTGGCAGAGGGGTTAGTGCGTCTGCCTCACAATACGAAGTTCCTGCAGTCCTGGGTTCAAATCCAGGCTCGGGATCTTTCTGTGTGGAGTTTGCATGTTCTCCCCGTGAATGCGTGGGTTCTCTCCGGGTACTCCGGCTTCCTCCCACTTCCAAAGACATGCACCTGGGGATAGGTTGATTGGCAACACTAAATTGGCCCTAGTGTGTGAATGTGAGTGGGATTGTTGTCTCTCTATCTGTGTTGGCCCTGCGATGAGGTGGCGACTTGTCCAGGGTGTACCCCGCCTTCCGCCCGATTGTAGCTGAGATAGGCGCCAGCGCCCCCTGCGACCCCAAAAAAGGGAATACGCGGTAGAAAATGGATGGGATGGGATGCTGGAAACTACAGTATCAAGTGTTGTAAAGCTGTGTCATCAACACTCACAAGTATAAAACTACTTTTTTAAAGTAATAATTTCTTATTTCAAGCGTGTAAAAAAAAAAAAAAATTGTGATTTTGTCAAGACTAGGACTTTGGTGCGGTTTGTTTTCCCGTGGTGCAAAGTGACTGAACCGGACACGACGTGAAGGTAATGACAACTTTTAATTAATCTATCAAAAAGTGAAAACAACTGCGATGAGGTGGCGACTTGTCCAGGGTGTACCCCGCCTTCCGCCCGATTGTAGCTGAAATAGGCACCAGCGCCCCCCCGTGACTCCAAAGGGAATAAGCGGTAGGAAATGGATGGATGGAAAAAGTGAAAACAAAAGGTGTTCACAGCGGAGGTACAAAACTTGGCTAAGAAAATAAAAAACTATTACTAAAACATAAACTATGGACATGAAAACATGAACTAAAAAACTCACTAAACTGAAGCTTGAATAAACAAAAAAAACTTACAGGGCAAGAAAGGAGCAGCATGAACTATAACTCAGCGTGTCAAGAGTGCAGAGCATGAATGTGATGTCGCCAGGCTGACTGCCTGGCAACTACAGGCTTAAATGGTGCTGTGGTGATTAACAGGTGCATGAATCCAAATGAATCAGGTGCATGACATGAGGACAGGTGAAAATTAATGGGTTGTCATGGAATCAGGGAGTGAAAAAACAAGAACTGACGGAGTGCAAAAACCAAACAGAACATAACCAAACTAAACATGATCACCAAGACATGACAGACTTTGACACAATTGTGTCTCACAATAACACAGACAACAGCCAAATGGACTTTGCTGTTTTATTTTCAATAGAAACAATATAAAATACGTACTGATATAGCAGTACAGTTGGTATTAGTGAGAATATACTTATTTTAAGGTATTTTTGGGTTCATTTATGTTAGCTAATTTGACTTGTTTTGGAAAGTCTTGACAAGCCAAATGTTCTTGTTCTATAGCCAGATAATTTTGCTTAGTTCAAATAAAATACCCCTAATTCTTGTATTATTTTTTTTTCTTGTTTTCGAACACTGACTTTTTGCAGTGTGAAAGAAGCTAATTATGGAAAACGAATAAAGAAAAAATGCACCAAAAATTAGACCAAGAAAACAAATGTATTGTGTTTCCAGCTGTTCTTCAGCATGTATCCAGATCGAGACAACCCTCATAGGATGCTGGCCGTGTCTTCCACCGACAGCTTCTGTATCCTCTTGAACGCCATCTTCACCGCCAAACAAATTGTGGAATCCCAAACGAACATTCTCTGCCTTCTACAAGAGATATTTTCTTAACGCGCCGCTCAGCGATGAACCTGACAGATTTCCGGGACAACGCTCTGCTGAAGCTGCAAGTGGGAGGCCCTTTCGCCGGAGGGATGGTGGACCTCGCCAACCAGGAGTACGTCCTGGTCCAGGTGGAGCAGACCGATCCGCCCGGCCAGCGGAGGAGGAGGACTCAGCAGGTGACGTCTGCAACGTAAAAGGAGCGCTTTTAAGGGTTTGGTGTCCTTGTTTACGGGTTGTTGTTGTTTGTGCACAGGTGGCTTACAACTGGACCATTCCTCTGAACAGTGAGCAGAGTGACCAGGTGTTGCTGACCAGAACCTTTGAGATGCTCAGCAGGTATGCAGACTATAGCATTGACTAGAATTAACAACAATGTCATTGAAGTTGCTGTTTTTTCTTCTGTATTCGAGGCCCCGGAAATGGGCGAGAAAATCCCCGTATTTTTGCATGGCCAAAATTGTTATACATCCATCCATTTCTACCGCTTATTCCCTTTTGGGGTCGCGCGGGGCGCTGGCGCCTATCTCAGCTACAATTGCCACCTCATCGCAGGGCAATGTTATACACTATATTGCCAAAAGTATTTGGCCACCTGCCTTGAGTCACATATGAACTTCAAGTGCCATCCCATTCCTAACCCATAGGGTTCAATATGATGTGGGTCCACCTTTTGCAGCTATTACAGCTTCAACTCGGGGACGGCGTGGCGCAGTGGGAGAGTGGCCGTGCGCAACCCGAGTGTCCCTGGTTCAAATCCCACCTAGTACCAACCTCGTCACGTCCGTTGTGTCCTGGACACTTCACCCTTGCTCCTGATGGGTGCTGGTTGGCGCCTTGCATGGCAGCTCCCTCCATCAGTGTGTGAATGTGTGTGTGAATGGGTAAATGTGGAAGTAGTGTCAAAGCGCTTTGAGTACCTCCATCCATCCATTTTCTACCGCTTATTCCCTTTCGGGGACGCGGAGGGCGCTGGCGCCTATCTCAGCTACAATCGGGCGGAAGGCGGGGTACACCCTGGACAAGTCACCACCTCATCACAGGGCCGCTTTGAGTACCTTAAAGGTAGAAAAGCGCAATACAAGTACAACCCATTTAACTCTTCTGGGAAGGCTGTCCACAAGGTTGCGCTGTGTGCTTACAGGAATTTTCCACCATTCATCCAATAGCGCATTGGTGAGGTCACACACTGATGACTGGCTTTCAGTCTCCATTCTAACTCATCCCAAAGGTGTTCTATAAGGTTCAGGTCAGGACTCTGTGCAGGCCAGTCAAGTTCCTCCACACCAGACTGTGTCATCCATGTCTTTATGGACCTTGCTTTATGCACTGGTGCAAAGTCATGTTGGAAGAGGAAGGGGCCCGCTCCAAACTGTTCACACAAGGTTGGGAGCATGGCATTGTCCAAAATATTTTGGTATCCTGGAACATTCCAAGTTTCTTTAACTGGAACTAAGGGGGCCAAGCCCAACTCCTGAAGAACAACCCCACGCCATAATTCCTCCTCCACCAAATTTCACAATGCAGTCTGAAATGTATCGTTCTCCTGGCAACCTCCAAACCAGGAATATTTAGGAGCGAGGAAATTTCACGACTGGATTTGTTGCACAGGTGGCATCCTATGACAGTTCCAGGCTGGACATCACTGAGCTCCTGAGAGCGGCCCATTCTTTCACAAATGTTTGTAGAAACACTTTCCGTGTCTAAGTGCTTGATTTCATACACCTGTGGCCGGGCCAAGTGATTAGGACACCTGATTCTGATCATTTGGATGGGTGGCCAAATACTTTTGGCAATATAGTGTATATTGGAGGTCCCGGAATATGACATTTCATTACTGGATCTCTAGCGCCACCTTTAAAATGAGCAAAAATTAGACCCTCCTTCCAGTTTCATGTATCGACTCAAATATCGCAGGAGACGTCTATCATGACGGGACGCACATAAAAAGACTCAGGAACCCATACCTGAAAACAGAAAGTTGTCCATCTTTCATTTTTCAGCGGAAAAAAGGGGTTTTACTTTACCAAAGCCCTCCAAGGGACTTTGACCAAATGAGTCACGGTTAAAATGACAGATAATACACATATAGGCGATGATACATTGTGAATACATTCTTCCTACACCATAAGACGTGTGTGTGACATGGCACCAAACTTTGCTTTGATGGCTTTTGCCCATTTTGTTGCAAAAAAAAAGGGGTCGAAATTTTACAAACTTTTCCTAGGGACTTTGACCAAAGAAGTCACAATTAAAATGACCGATAATCAGAGGTGGGTAGTAACGCGCTACATTTACTCCGTTACATTTACTTGAGTAACTTTTGGGATAAATTGTACTTCTACGAGTAGTTTTTATGCAACATACTTTTACTTTTACTTGAGTATATTTATAGAGAAGAAACGCTACTTTTACTCCGTTCCATTTATCTACATTCAGCTCGCTACTCGCTACTTTTTTTTAATCGATCTATTAATGTTTGTTTTGGTGAATGACAGAGCTTCAAAGTAGAATCTACGCATGCCTGCGTTTCACCAATCACATGCAGTCACTGGTGACGTTGGACCAATCAAACAGAGCCAGGCGGTCACATGACCCGACTTAAACAAGTTAAAAAACGTATTCGGTTGTTACCATTTAGTGGTCAATTGTACGGATTATGTACTGTACTGTGCAATCTAATAATAAAAGTTTCAATCAATCAATCAAAAGAGTAAAGGAAAAAAGACACTTTTTATTTCATCCGTACTTCCCGTCACAAACCTAAAGACTGATCGCACAGTTCCTGTCTTCACAATAAAAGCGCCGCTCCATCGCGCCTGCGCTAACAAAATAAGAGTCTCCGAAAGCCAGCGCAAACAAGCTAGCAAGCCACGGAGTTTGCCGCCAATGTATTTCTTGTAAAGTGTATAAAAACGAATATGGAAGCTGGACAAATAAGATGCCAAAAACCAACGACTTTCATGTGGTATTAGACAGAAAAGAGGAACTTTTTTTCTCCTCCATTTGAAAACGTGAACGTCTGATTCCAATCATTGCAAGTCATCAGAATCAGGTAATACACCAATTTATATTCTTGTTTTCATGAAAGATAGGAATCTATATGTTAAACATGCATGTATATTCATTAAAACACCTTTAACATGTCAACAAAAACGGCAAAAATAAATAAATATAAATCATATACTGTATATATATATATCCATCCATCCATCCATCCATTTCTACCGCTTATTCCCTTTTGGGGTCGCGGGGGGGCGCTAGCGCCAATCTCAGCTACAATCGGGCGGAAGGCGGGGTATACCCTGGACAAGTCGCCATCTCATCGCAGGGCCAACACAGATAGACAGACAACATTCACACTCACATTCACACACTAGGGCCAATTTAGTGTTGCCAATCAACCTATCCCCAGGTGCAATACATATATATATGTATATATATATATGATATGTGTGTGTATAAATGATTTGTGTGTGTATGTATGATATGTGTGTATGTATATATGAGGTAGATCACCTCGACTTGGTCATTTACTAAGTAATTGATAAACGTTCAAAAACTTATTGGGGTGTTACCATTTAGTGGTCAATTATACGGAATATGTACTGTACTGCAATCTACTAATACATGTTTTAATCAATCAATCAATCAATGAATTCCTACTGAGGCTATGGTGCTGTTAAGTTATTGTGGCTCAATGTGCCATTTTTTTCATTTTATTTTAATGTACTATTATTTAATATATAATATTGTTTTAGTTGCTTAAGAGATATTCCTGGCTCTGAATTTGTTCATTGCTATTTTTATGTTTTTGTGCATTATTTGTTGCCGTAATCAGGTTACTCATCAGTTACTCAGTACTTGAGTAGTTTTTTTTCACAACATACTTTTTACTTTTACTCAAGTAAATATTTGGGTGACTACTCCTTACTTTTACTTGAGTAATAAATCTCTAAAGTAACAGTACTCTTACTTGAGTACAATTTCTGGCTACTCTACCCACCTCTGCCGATAGTACACTTACAAGTGATGATAGATTGTGAACACATTTTTCATACGCTATGAGACGTAGGCGTGGTATGGTGCCAAACTTTGCTCCAATGGCTTTTGGTCATTTTGCGGCAAAAAAAAAAAAAGGTTGTATTTTATCAAAACTCTCCTATGGACTTTGACCAAATAAGTCGCAATTAAAATGACTGATACTACACATATTAGCGATGATAAATGGCGAACAAGTTTTTCACACGCCGTGAGATGTGGCCGTGGTATGGCGGCAAATTTTGCTTCGATGGCTTTGGGCCATTTTTCGGCCCCAAAAAAAAAATGGTCGTAATTTTAAAAACTTTTCCTACGGACTTTGACATAATAGGTCACAGTTAAAATTACCGACAGTACACTTAAAAGTCAATCAATCAATCAATCAATCAATGTTTATTTATATAGCCCTAAATCACCAGTGTCTCAAGGGGCTGCACAAACCACAACACAAACCACAACGACATCCTGGGTGGAGCCCACATAAGGGCAAGGAAAAACTCACCCCAGTGGGACGTCGGTGACAGTGACAATGATGACTATGAGAAACCCTGGAGAGGACGGCATATGTGGGTCATACTTTACCAAACCCCTCCAAGGGACTTTGACCAAATGAGTTGCGGTTAAAATGACAGATAATACACATACAGGGGATGATAAATTGTGAATTAATTCTTTCTACACCAGGGGCGCTCACACTTTTTCTGCAGGTGAGCTACTTTTCAATTGACCGAGTCGAGGAGATCTACCTCATTCCTATTTCCATCCATCCATCCATTTTCTACCGCTTATTCCCTTTCGGGGTCGCGGGGGGCGCTGGTGCCTATCTCAGCTACAATCGGGCGGAAGGCAGGGTACACCCTGGACAAGTCGCCACCTCATCGCAGGGCCAACACAGATAGACAGACAACATTCACACACTAGGGCCAATTTAGTGTTGCCAATCAACCTATCCCCAGGTGCATGTCTTTGGAAGTGGGAGGAAGCCGGAGTACCCGGAGGGAACCCACGCATTCACGGGGAGAACATGCAAACTCCACACAGAAAGATCCTTATATTTATTTATTTATGAAAGAGACATTTTTGTTAACAAGTTAATGGTGTTTAATGATAATACAAGCATGTTTAACACACATAGATTCCTTTCTTTCATGAAGACAAGAATATAAGTTGGTGTATTACCTGATTCTGATGACTTGGATTGATTGGAATTAGACAGTGGTGCTGATAACGTCCGCATTTTCAAATGGAGGGGAAAAAAAAGTCCTCCTTTCTGTCCAATACCACATGAAAGTGGTTGGATTTGGCATCTCATTTGTCCAACTTGCATACTCGTTTTTAAACACTTTGTTATGAGAGTAGCATATGTGTGTGGCCCTTTAATGTCTGGCAGCAGGTGAGTGACGTCAGTGAGTGTGCGGGTGGGCAAGCAAGTGAGAAAGCGGTCGCTGAGGGCGGGGGAGAAATACATTGGCATCAAACTCCGTAGCTTGCTAGCTTGTGCACGCTAGCTTTCTGAGACTCTTATTTTGTTAGCACAGGCAGGATGAAACAGGTCTTTTATGGTGAAGACAGGAACTGTGCAGTCGGTCTTTAGAGTTTTGACAGTAGGTACGGAGTCTCTAGAAATAAAATGTGTTTCTCTGCGTCCGCCCTGTTAGTGATTTTTTTCTTAAATATGAGCTCCCAGCAGCCAGCGTCATCTCACAAGATCCTCGGGTGCCGAGAATGTCAAACAACTGACGAAAGTGAAGTCTTGGTATGATTGATGATTGCTCATTTTTATGTCTATTTTTTAATGCCTGGCTTGAGATCGACTGACACACCCTCCGAGATCGACCAGTCGATCGCGATCGACGTAATGCTCACCCCTGGTCTACACCATAAGATGTGGGTGTGACATGGCACCAAACTTTGCTTTGATGGTTTTTGGCCATTTTTCGACAAAAAAAAGCGGTCATACTTTAGGACTTAGACTTAGACTTCCTTTTTATTGTCATTCAAATTTGAACTTTACAGCACAGATAAGAACGAAATTTCTTTACATACTGTAAGATCATGGTAGTGCACGATAAAAAAAGCAATAAGGTGCATATATAATTAAATAAATATATATAAATAATATTTAAATATATATATAAAACAAGTGGAGGAGTTCAAGTACCTAGGAGTCTTGTTCACGAGTGAGGGAAGAGTGGATCGTGAGATCGACAGGCGGATCGGTGCGGCGTCTTCAGTAATGCGGACGTTGTATCGATCCATTGTGGTGAAGAAGGAGCTGAGCCGGAAGGCAAAGCTCTCAATTTACCGGTCGATCTACGTTCCCATCCTCACCTATGGTCATGAGCTTTGGGTCATGACCGAAAGGATAAGATCACGGGTACAAGCGGCCCAAATGAGTTTCCTCTCCCTTAGAGATAGGGTGAGAAGCTCTTCCATCCGGGAGGAACTCAACGTAAATCCGCTGCTCCTCCACATGGAGAGGAGCCAGATGAGGTGGTTCGGGCATCTGGTCAGGATGCCACCCGAACGCCTCCCTAGGGAGGTGTTTAGGGCACGTCCAGCTGGTAGGAGGCCATGGGGAAGACCCAGGACACGTTGGGAAGACTATGTCTCCCGGCTGGCCTGGGAACGCCTCGGGATCCCCCGGGAAGAGCTAGACGAAGTGGCTGGGGAGAGGGAAGTCTGGGCTTCCCTGCTTAGGCTGCTGCCCCCGCGACCCGACCTCGGATAAGCGGAAGATGATGGATGGATGGATGGATAAAACAAATAAATATATATAAATGAATAAATAAATAGATTACTGTACAGATAAATATATTGCACTTTTTCAAATGTGTCCACGTTTATGGATGTATGTGATATTGTCTTTTTTATTCCAGCGAGTTAATCAATTTTGGGGGGAGTTGAGGGGATAATTTAATTATGATGCGTTCAAGAGTCTTACGGCCTGAGGGAAGAAGCTGTTACAGAACCTGGAGGCCGCGGAACCTCTTTCTAGAGTCCAGCAGTAAAAACAGTTCTTGGTGGGGGTGGGAGGAATCTTTGCAGATTTTCTGAGCCCTGGTCGGCCAGCGGCTTTTTGCGATCTCCTGGATAGGAGGAAGAGGAGTCCTGATGATCTTTTCCGCCGTCCTCACCACTCTCAGGAGAGACTTCCAGTCTGAAGCATTGTAGGCTCCAGTCCAGACAGAGATGCTGTTGGTCAGCAGGCTCTCTATAGTGCCTCTGTAGAATGTGTTGATGTTAACTCTTCCCCGTCAGGACTTTTACCAAAGGAGTCACGGGTAAAATTTTAGATTTTACATATATAGGCAGTAAGTCGAACACATTTCCAGTGAGGGTTGGACTCCGCCAAGGCTGTCCTTTGTCACCGATTCTGTTCATAACTTTTATGGACAGAATTTCTAGGCGCAGTCA
Source organism: Nerophis ophidion (assembly GCF_033978795.1). Lineage (NCBI taxonomy): Eukaryota > Metazoa > Chordata > Actinopteri > Syngnathiformes > Syngnathidae > Nerophis > Nerophis ophidion. The sequence continues at coordinate 31,501,646 of NC_084636.1, read as the reverse complement.
AGGCATTGAGGGGTTCCGGTTTGGTGACCGCAGGATTGGGTCCCTGATTTTGCAGATGATGTGGTCCTGATGGCTTCATCTGGCCGGGATCTTCAGCTCTCACTGGATCAGTTTGCAGCCGAGTGTGAAGCGACCGGAATGAGAATCAGCACCTCCAAGTCCGAGTCCGTGGTTCCCGCCCGGAAAAGGGTGGAGTGCCATCTCCGGGTTGGGGAGGAGCCCCTGCTCCAAGTGGAGGAGTTCAAGTACCTAGGAGTCTTGTTCACGAGTGGGGGAAGAGTGGATCGTGAGATCGACAGGCGGATCGGTGCGGCGTCTTCAGTAATGCGGACGTACCGATCCGTTGTGGTGAAGAAGGAGCTGAGCCGGAAGGCAAAGCTCTCAATTTACCGGTCGATCTACGTTCCCATCCTCACCTATGGTCATGAGTTTTGGGCCATGACCGAAAGGATAAGATCACGGGTACAAGCGGCCCAAATGAGTTTCCTCCGCCGTGTGGCGGGGCTCTCCCTTAGAGATAGGGTGAGAAGCTCTGCCATCCGGGAGGAACTCAAAGTAAAGCCGCTGCTCCTCCACATCGAGAGGAGCCAGATGAGGTGGTTCGGGCATCTGGTCAGGATGCCACCCGAACGTCTCCCTAGGGAGGTGTTTAGGGCACGTCCAACCGGTAGGAGGCCACGGGGAAGACCCAGGACACGTTGGTTAGACGCCTCGGGATCCCCCGGGAAGAGCTAGACGAAGTGGCTGGGGAGAGGGAAGTCTGGGTTTCCCTGCTTAGGCTGTTGCCCCCGCGACCCGACCTCTGATAAGTGGAAGAAGATGGATGGATGGATGGATGGATGGATGGATGGAGACGTAGGTATGGTATGGCGCCTAACTTTGCTCCGATGGTTTTTGGCCATTTTGCGGCGAAAAAAAAGGGTCGTACTTTACCAAACCCCTCCAATGGACTTTGACCAAATAAGTCGCAATTAAAATTACTGATACTACACACATTAGCGAAGATAAATTGCGAACAAGTTTTTCATACGCCGTGAGATGTGGCCGTGGTAAGGGGTCCTACTTTACCAAACCCCTCGGAGGGACTCTGACCAAATGAGTCGAGGTTAAAAAGACAGATAATACACAAATAGGCAACGATAAATTGTGAATAAATTCTTCCTACACCATAAGATGTGGGAGTGGTACGGCACCAAACTTTGCTCCGATTGTTTTTGGGCATTTTTCGACAAAAAACAGGGTCGTACTTTAACTCCTCCTCCTCTGGACTTTGACCAAAGGAGTTACAGTTAAAATGAAAGATGATACATATATAGGCGATGATCAATTCTGAACAAATTGTTCTTACGCCATGATATGTAGGCATTTTGGCCATTTTTCGGCAAAAAAAAGGGGTAGTACTTTTACAAACTTTCCCGGGGGACTTTGACCAAGTAAGTCACGGTTAAAATTACAGATACTACACATGTAAGCGCGGATGAATTGTGAACACATTTTTCATACGCCATGAGATGTGGGAGTGGTAGGCCGCCAAACTTTGCCCCGATGGGTTTTGGTCTTTTTGCAGCGAAAAAAAGGGGTCGTACTTTTACGAAATCTTTCTTGGTACTTTGACCGAATGAGTCACAATTAAAATTACAGACACTACACATATAGGCGATGATAAATTGCGGTAAAAAAATTAATATGCCATGAAATGTGGGCGTGGCATGGTGGCAAACTTTGTTCCGATGGTTTTTGGCCATTTTGCAGCAAAAACAATGGGTCATACTTTAACGAACTCCACCTAGGGATTAGGTACAATTAAAATGATCGATACTACACATATAGGCGATGATAATGTGCGAATTGTGGAAGTTTTAAAAAAATGGACAATTAATTTTGAATGGGGAAAATGTCCCTGAAAACTGGGAATTTCTGGAAATCCAGATATTTTTTATATTTGTTAAAAAAGAGCACACAATTTTGAACATGCTGAATATTTTGGATTTGGAATGGTTTGAATCGGATGAAAAATGTGGTAGTTGTGTAACTTTGAAAAATGTCATATATTTATTTAAATGGGAATTTCCTGGAAATTTGGGAATTTCCCGGAAATTTGGGAATTTCGGAAAACTGGGAATTTAAATAAAGTGAAGTGAAGTGAATTATATTTATATAGCGCTTTTCTCAAGTGACTCAAAGCGCTTTACATAGTGACACCCAATATCTAAGTTACATTTAAACCAGTGTGGGTGGCACTGGGAGCAGGTGGGTAAAGTGTCTTGCCCAAGGACACAACGGCAGTGACTAGGATGGCACAAGCGGGAATCGAACCTGCAACCCTCAAGTTGCTGGCAGAGCCACTCTACCAACCGAGCTAATAAAAAAATACAATAGGTGGCATTGGAATTTTTCAAATAGGTCGAAAAATGTTGAATTAGAAACATTTTTAACTGAGAAATGATATTCCGGATTTCCTGGAATTTTGGGAAAACCGGAAATTTTTGGACGGAGGAACGATTGAAAAAATGTTGAAGAAGTAGTCGGCAGAAAAAAGGGTGGAAATGGTGTTTGGAAAACCGGGAATTTCGGCAATTGCTTGAATTTTTTTAAAACTTGGAATAAGGATAGTTCGAATGTCCAGGATGAGTGGAATATGTTGAGGGTGGAATGGTTTGAATTGGTTAAAAAATGTGGAAATGGAGAAAGTTAGAAAAATGGCCAATTCATTTCGAATGGGAAAAATGTCCCAGAAAACCTGGAATTCTGGGAAATCTAGGAATTTCTGGAATTTGTCAAGGGAAAGCCCGCGATTCCCGAATAGGCTGAACAGTTTGAAGTTGGAACGTTTTGAATCGGATGAAAAATGAAGGTAGGCAGAAGGAACTAACGGAGTCAAAAACAAAACAGAACATAACTAAACAGACATGATCACAAAGACATGACAAGTTTAATATAAAAATATCATTTATATATGTGTGTATTTTTCTATGTCTCAAGAGGTTAAATGTTTATACTAGCAAGGATGAACACTTTCTCTTTCTTGTCCCCACGCAGCGACCCCATCGTCATCACCATCCAGGCCTTCTTGATGGACAGCGAGGTGGTGCCGCTTTCCATGAACTACCAGTCCCTGTATGTCAACGTGGAGACTCAGGTGGCCATCGCTGGAATCATCCTAACCGGCGTCTATATTCTCATTATATTTGAGGTGTGTTTATCGTCAGTTCTCCACAAGTCGCTCCGCAAAATTGTTTCAAAGCTTGATAAGACAGTGACTTACTAATGGAGTTTGGTGGTATTCATCAGAGATTGACCGGTTATTGGCGCCGATATTTAAAGTATCGGCGCTTTATCTGTATTGTCTTTTGTAGAAAGAATGACAAACAACTACAACATAACTATATCAGACGATACAATATGTACAAATATAGAATAGAATAGAATAGAAAGTACTTTATTGATCCCTGGAGGAAATTCAGCACCACAGTTCGCTCACAATAAACTATAATAATAATAAATAATCTATGACATATATTATATATATAATATATGAATAATATCAATCAATCAATCAATGTTTACTTATATAGCCCTAAATCACTAGTGTCTCAAAGGGCTGCACAAACCACTACGACATCCTCGGTAGGCCCACATAAGGGCAAGGAAAACTCACACCCAGTGGGACGTCGGTGACAATGATGACTATGAGAACCTTGGAGAGGAGGAAAGCAATGGATGTCGAGCGGGTCTAACATGATACTGTGAAAGTTCGATCCATAATGGATCCAACACAGTCGCGAGAGTCCAGTCCAAAGCGGATCCAACACAGCAGCGAGAGTCCCGTTCACAGCGGAGCCAGCAGGAAACCATCCCAAGCGGAGGCGGATCAGCAGCGCAGAGATGTCCCCAGCCGATACACAGGCAAGCAGTACATGGCCACCGGATCGGACCGGACCCCCTCCACAAAGGAGAGTGGGACATAGAAGAAAAAGAAAAGAAACGGCAGATCAACTGGTCTAAAAAGGGAGTCTATTTAAAGCATATATTCTACATTTAAGTGCAGTCAAGAAGGAACATATGCATTATACAACTATGTATATTTACAAATATGTAACCAGAACTAAGGTTGTATGGTATACCAGTACTAGTATAGTATCACGGTACTAATGAATCAAAAGTAGTACTATACTCTGTTTGAAAAGTCCTGGTTCCCCATTTTTCCCCATGGCATTCCACCCCAGAAAAGGGTGGAATGCCATCTCCGGGTTGGGGAGGAGACCCTGCCCCAAGTGGAGGAGTTCAAGTACCTAGGAGTCTTGTTCACGAGTGGGGGAAGAGTGGATCGTGAGATCGACAGGCGGATCGGTGCGGCGTCTTCAGTAATGCGGACCTTGTACCGATCCGTTGTGGTGAAGAAGGAGCTGAGCCGGAAGGCAAAGCTCTCAATTTACCGGTCGATCTACGTTCCCATCCTCACCTATGGTCATGAGCTTTGGGTCGTGACCGAAAGGATAAGATCACGGGTACAAGCGGCCGAAATGAGTTTCCTCCGCCGTGTGGCGGGGCTCTCCCTTAGAGATAGGGTGAGAAGCTCTGCCATCCGGGAGGAACTCAAAGTAAAGCCGCTGCTCCTCCACATCGAGAGGAGCCAGATGAGGTGGTTCGGGCATCTGGTCAGGATGCCACCCGAACGCCTCCTTAGGGATGTGTTTAGGGCACGTCCAGCTGGTAGGAGGCCACGGGGAAGACCCAGGACACATTGGGAAGACTATGTCTCCCGGCTGGCCTGGGAACGCCTCGGGATCCCCCGGGAAGAGCTAGACGAAGTGGCTGGGGAGAGGGAAGTCTGGGTTTCCCTGCTTAGGCTGTTGCCCCCGCGACCCGACCTCGGATAAGCGGAAGATGATGGATGGATGGATGGATGGATGGACGGCACATTGTCACGTCATGACATTGTTGGTTTTATGAGCAGTGGAGCATGTTTGGCAGCGCAAATCACGGAGTACTTACAAAGCAGACAAGGTCTGTAGACAAAAAAAAGGGACAACGCATTTTGGCCTAAAAACTGAAAATAAAGGTGATGTTATAACACTGAAACGCCCTCAGGAAGAGGTGCTCTAAGACATGGCTAGCTAACTAGCAGCTGACATCCATCCGCAGTCGGCACTGTTTTAGCTACTTCTTAATCACTAATCCTGGCCTCCATGGCGTCAAATAAAGTAAGTTTCTTACAAGTGTCATCCCTGCTGTTGCGATCCGCTACTTGGATCACCACATATGTTTTATACTTCCAGTTGTCGTATCACTGTTCTACACTCTTACTTCCTGTTTAGTCAGTCACCATGGTTCCTCATTGATCCCACCTGCTAATCACGGTTTCTGCACACCTGTCACTTTTTGATTACTCACCTATTTAAGCCCGTCCCTTTTCGTCATTCTTTCTGCGACTCTAATTTGCCTTCGAGCAACATTCACGACTGTCTTCTACCCGTATGTATTTTCTCGCTAGCTCTTATGCTAAGCCACTCGACATTCCAGCTTTCATGCTGAATGTTTTTTTTTGTTTACTCTTTTGTGTGCTTCGTGCCAAGTATAGTTTTTGTATTTTCTATTCCTAGCTTTCCTGCTAGCGCCCTTTGTTTATTTTTGTCTGTTAGCTCCAGTGTTTTTGTTCATAGTCTGTTTTTGGTAAGGTTAATAAATCATTTAAACTTACCGTCGCTGTGTTCATGCCGACGCATCCACGAAGGGACCAATTTGGCATCACTATGCCAACCAGTCGTAACACCTGCAGGACGAGGAATAGCTAAACCTGCTTTACTACACACCCTAGCTCTCCGGCGTCACCGCTAATGACGCCGTTCCTGAATGTAAACAAATGCCATGGGTGGATTTACACCTGACATCCACTGTAATGATACCAAGTACAAGAGCGTATCCAGCCGATACTTTGATTACATAGATATTTTTTATCGTCACAAAATCTTTTTTTCCTTTGAATATGACCATTGTATAATCCTGTAACTACTTAGTATAGGATCGATACTTAAATGTGTGGTATCATCCAAAACTAATGTAAAGTATCAAACAACAGAAGAATAGGTGATTATTACATGTATACATAAGTGTAGATAAAACATGTTGAAACAGAAAATAAGCAGATATTAACAGTAAATTAACAAGTGGATTAATAATACATTTTTACAGCTTGTCCCTCATAATGTGGACAAAGTAATAGACTGGGGACGGCGTGGCCAAGTTGGGAGAGTGGTCGTGCCAGCAATCTGAGGGTTGCTGGTTCAATCCCCACCTTCTACCATTCTAGTCACGTCCGTTGTGTCCTTGAGCAAGACACTTCACCCTTGCTCCTGATGGGTCCTGGTTAGCGCCTTGCATGGCAGCTCCCGCCATTAGGGTGTGGATGTGTGTATGAATGGGTGAATGTGGAAATACTGTCACAGCGCTTTGGGCTCCTTAAAAAAAGGGGTAGAAAAGCGCTATACAAGTACAACCGTGTACCATTTTACCATTTATAAATGATACAATATGTTACTGCATCTGCGATGAGGTGGCGACTTGTCCAGGGTGTACCCCGCCTTCCGCCCGATTGTAGCTGAGATAGGCGCCAGCGCCCCCCGCAACCCCAAAAGGGAATAAGCGGTAGAAAATGGATGGGGATGGATGTTACTGCATACGTCAGCAGACTAATTATGAGCCTTTGTTTGCTAACTTACTACAAAAAGACAAGTTTTCTAGTATGTTCACTATTTTATTTAAGGAAAAAAATGTTCTTCGATTGCAATAAGTAACATATGTTTAATGTACCATAAGATTTTTTGCTAAAATAAAGCCAATAATGCCATTTGTTGTGGTCCCCTTTGTTTACAAAAGTATGGAAAAGTATTGAAATACATTTTGGTACCGGTTCCGGTACCAAAATATTGGTATCGGGACAACACTAACCAGAACTAGTGACTGGAGCCCAATTTTTTTTTTTATGTCAGTTAAGGCAGAACTGTAAATTTTGGGGGAATTTAGCATCAGAGACAAGAAGACAAACGTTTTTGTTTTTGCAGTTTAACATTTTTTACTGACTTGAAAACCCCTAATTTTTCCAGGAGAGTTCCCATATTTTGAAATGCAAATGTTAGCGTCGTTGGGCGCTAACATAAGCGCCGCTTAAAACATGTCGCTACTGGTCTGACGTTTCCTAAAAAAGTACTGTTAAAAAAACAACTTAAAGCCTTGTCCAACTGTTTACTGACGCATACTATTCATTTTTAATAACTTTTACTGCAAATATCAGTTATCATCCTTCTTGACTACCAACAAACGGTATTAGCCCTGAAAAACCCCACATCGGTCGATTTCTAGTATTCCTGTTTTCAAATCTGCACAGAAAATGTTCTATTTGTGTATGTTTTATCTCCTGCTTCATCTTTACAGTCTGGACATTTTGTTACAGTTTTAAACAATGCGTCATTTTTTTGGGGCACTTTTCAGATCGTCCATCGCACTCTGGCGGCCATGTTGGGATCATTGGCCGCCTTGGCAGCTCTGGCCATCATTGGCGACGTAAGTCCGTGTTGGATGTGGCGAATAAGACGGCATGAATAGTTAATAGTTTGCTTTTTGCCCTGCAGAGACCTAGTCTGGTCACGGTGGTGGAATGGATCGACTACGAGACTCTGGCTCTCCTCTTCGGCATGGTGAGGAAATTAGATTAGATTAGATTAGATTAGATAGTACTTTATTTATTCCGTCAGGAGAGTTCCTTGAGGAAAATTAAAATTTTCAGTACAATCCCATTCAAGTTTAGACAAACATTACAGGGAGACAGAACAGGATTGCTGACGTCTGCCGGCTTCCAGCGCCCCTTACAAAAAAGATGAGATACAGGTAAACAAGGGGGGGGGTGGGAGAAAAAAATAGAAGATTAAAATAAAATAAAATAAAAATCGGTCTTAGCCTGGGCCCTGGAGAGGGGGTGCAGACTGAGGCCAAGGGAAAAAAACAACAACTCATAGCCATGGTACACAGCCCTCTTCCATGTGTGTAAGAGGGAAACATCAAAGAACACAGAGGACATTAAAGACATTAAAGCAGCAGATACAAGCAGACACTTCTACATACAGCTATGAATAAAAAGTAAAAGAAACATATCCACTGCGGTGGCCTCTGCGGTGTTCCACGCCATCGTCCGCTGGGGTGGAGGGAGCATGGCCAGAGACAGGAGCAGACCCAACAAAGCAACCGAGACAGCAGACTCCACTCTCGGCCAGTGTCCAGTCCGAAATGACCACGTCCACACATCCTCCGGCATCTCAATTGTCATTCTTTAGAATGTGTGGTAAAAAATAGATAAATAGATTGTCTAACTTTGTCTCCATTGATACAAACATGTCCTGCCTGGCCAGGTGTGAACCTGGAGAGCGCCTATGCAGCTAAAATTCGCTAAAATTAGACCTTGTAGTTGTAGGTAGTGCTGGGCGATTTGGCCTTTTATTAATATCTCAATATTTTTAGGCCATGTCACGATACACGATATGTATCTCGATATTTTGCCTTAGCCTTGAATGAACACTTGATGCATATAATCACAGCAGTATGATAATTCTATGTGTCTTCATCAGGGGTCACCAACCTTTTTGAAACCAAGAGCTACTTCTTGGGTACTGATTAATGCGAAGGGCTACCAGTTTGATACACACTTAAATAAATTGCCAGAAATAGCCAATTTGCTCAATTTACATTTAACTCTATGTTATTATTAATAATGAATGATATTGATCTTGGGCTTCACGGTGGCAGAGGGGTTAGTGCGTCTGCCTCACAATACGTAGGTCCTGCAGTCCTGGGTTCAAATCCAGGCTCGGGATCTTTCTGTGTGGAGTTTGCATGTTCTCCCCGTGAATGCGTGGGTTCCCTCCGGGTACTCCGGCTTCCTCCCACTTCCAAAGACATGCACCTGGGGATAGGTTGATTGGCAACACTAAATTGGCCCTAGTGTGTGAATGTGAGTGTGAATGTTGTCTGTGTATCTGTGTTGGCCCTGCGATGAGGTGGCGACTTGTCCAGGGTGTACCCCGCCTTCCGCCCAATTGTAGCTGAGATAGGCGCCAGCGCCCCCGCGACCCCGAAAGGGAATAAGCGGTAGAAAATGGATGGATGGATATTGATCTTTGTGGAAACTCTGTTCATCTTAATGATTTTTTCACAATAAATATATATTTTTGATGACACGTTTAAATAGTTTGAAATCCAATCTGCACTTTGTTAAAATATATAATATAATTGGACCAATCTATATTTCTAACAAAGACAAATCATTATTTCTTCTATATTTTTCAGAACAACATTTTTTGAAAGAAATTCAAAAGACTTTGAAACAAGATTTGAATTTGATTCTACAGATTTTCTAGATTTGCCAGGATATATATTTTTTTAATTTTAATCGTAATAAGTTTGAAGAAGTGGTGGTTCGGGCATCTGGTCAGGATGCCACCCGAACGCCTCCCTAGGGAGGTGTTTAGGGCACGTCCAACCGGTAGGAGGCCACGGGGAAGACCCAGGACACGTTGGGAAGACTATGTCTCCCGGCTGGCTTGGGAACGCCTCGGGATCCCCCGGGAAGAGCTAGACGAAGTGGCTTGGGAGAGGGAAGTCTGGGTTTCCCTGCTTAGGCTGCTGCCCCCGCGACCCGACCTCGGATAAGCGGAAAATGATGGATGGATGGATGGATGGATGGATGGAAGTTTGAAGAAATATTTCACAAATATTCTTCGCCGAAAAAACAGAAGCTAAAATGAAGAATTAAATTAAAAATGTTTTATTATTCTTTACAAAAAAAAATTTAAAAATCCTTGAACATTGATTTAAAATGTCAGGAAAGAAGAGGAAGGAATTTGAAAGGAATATGTGTTTAAACATCCTAAGATCATTTTTAAGGTAGTATTTTTTCTCTAAAATTGTCTTTCTGAAAGTTATGAGAAGCAAAGTAAAAAAAAATAAATGAATTTATTTAAACAAGTGAAGACCAAGTCTTTAAAATATTTTCTTGGATTTTTAAATTCTATTTGAGTTTTGTCTCTCTTAGAATTAAAAATGTCGAGCAAAGCGAGACCACCTTGCTAGTAAATAAATACAATTTAAAAGATAGAGGCAGCTCACTGGTAAGTGCTGCTATTTGAGCTATTTTTAGAACAGGCCAGCGGACGACTCATCTGGTCCTTACGGGCGACCTGGTGTCCGCGGGCACCGCATTGGTGACCCCTGGTCTAAATTAAAACATTCTTGTTCATATTCATTAACATATGCTTAGTTTAACCTTTCATGCAGAGAGGGAAATCACATCTAAGTCAATTTACCAAAAGTGTATTTATTAAACAGTTATTAAGCAGGAGCACAAACATTCATGTCATTTCCAAAGCAGAAAGTGCAAGATTGTCAGAGACATTTTTAAAACAAGCTATGAGTGCACTTTTGTGCATGATGTCACTAAGATGACATATCAAAACAACACTGAATTAAAGTGCACTTTTTATACAGAACGCCACTACAATAGTTTAAAACAAATAAAGTGCACTTTTGTGCATGATGTCAGTAAGATGACATATCAAAACAACACTAAATTAAAGTGCACTTTTTATACAGAACACCTCTACAATAGTTTAGGGACGGCGTGGCGCAGTGGGAGAGTGGCCGTGCGCAACCCGAGGGTCACTGGTTCAAATCCCACCTAGAACCAACCTCGTCACGTCCGTTGTGTCCTGAGCAAGACACTTCACCCTTGCTCCTGATGGGTGCTGGTTGGCGCCTTGCATGGCAGCTCCCTCCATCAGTGTGTGAATGTGTGTGTGAATGGGTAAATGTGGAAGTAGTGTCAAAGCGCTTTGAGTACCTTGAAGGTAGAAAAGCGCTATACAAGAACAACCCATTTAATAGTTTAAAACAAATAAAGTGCACTTTTGTGCATGATGTCAGTAAGATGACATATCAAAACAACACTAAATTAAAGTGTACTTTTTATACAGAACACCTCTACAATAGTTTAAAACAAATAAAGTGCACTTTTGTGCATGATGTCACACAAGATATTTCAATACCTGTCAAATAAAAATGAGCTGCATAATAGGAAATCTCCTTCGCTATGTGGTAGGCTCCTGCGGACGTTATCTTCTTCTGTTGTTGACTATTCTTTTCATATGGTGTTGATCTGGAAATAGTTGCTCCGGCATTTTGTTGGTGTGGCATCGAACGGAGATAATGACATGCAGAGTTTCAAGCACTCTAGCGGATGACTTTTCAAATGATGCTACATTAGCAGTGGTACTACTTTTTGTATTAACAATTTTTGCCGCATAATTGTTCAACATCTTCCTGCTTGAAGCCAAACCGCCACCAGACGATGGACCCCGTGCTGTTTTTCTTGGGAACTAATTATTCCTTCATTTGTTACCAGATTCGCATCCTCTCTCTCTCGTATTACCACACGCAATGCTCCGTTAGCATCACAGCTAACGTTACCATGTCGCTACCTGTCTGCTATGCGGGAGCGTGTGACGTTCCATACGTGGCGTATGTAAGAAGGTGCGCTTGTTTTAAATCTCTGTGAGAAAAAGAGACAAGAAAGTGTGGGAAACGCATGCAGTGTAATGCCCGCAGCTAAAAGTCAACTGCGTGAGAACGTATACTCCAATATCACGATATGGTCATTTTCTATATCGCACAGAGACAAACCCGCTATATATCGAGTATATCGATATATCGCCCAGCCCTGCTTGTAGGCTGAATCAATGCATGATGGTTCCTTGAAGCAGGCTGAGGCATATCTTATTTTCAACAGTAACTTATTTAGCTTTTACAGGAAAAAACTGTCTGACCAGTTGCCTCTCTGAACATGCAGTCAAAGTACCAGAATAATGGGAAAAAAAGTTGCTCCTATATTGAAAATATTATTATATGTATCTGATTTATGACACTAAAAGACTAATTAATAGATATAATCAACATAGTATCAATAAAACGGAGATTGCCGAGCCATTTTGAGAGATCAGTAGCAAGCAAGTGTCAGGACTTTGTCAAATATGGGACTTTTATTTTGAAATGTTTCCTTTTCACCTCCTGAGTCAGGGCAATACACAACGGCTTTAAACTTTAACAAGTGAGCGAAAAGGTTTCACAAAAAGTAGAGATGTCCGATAATGGCTTTTTTACCGATATCGTATATTCCGATATTGTCCAACTCTTAATGACCTAATACGATATCATCTGATATATACAGTCGTGGAATTAACACATTGTTATGCCTAATTTTGTTGTGATGCTGGATGCATTAAACAATGTAACAAGGTTTTCCAAAATAAATCAACTCAAGTTATGTAAAAAAAATGCCAACATGGTACTGCCATATTTATTAATGAAGTCACAAAGTGCATTTTTTTTTTAACATGCCTCAAAACAGCAGCTTGGAATTTTGGACATGCTCTCCCTGAGAGAGCATGAGGAGGTTGATGTGGGCGGTTGAGGTGGGAGGGGTACGGGGTAGAGGGTAGCCGGAGGTGTATATTGTAACGTCCCGGAAGAGTTAATGCTGCAAGGGGGCCAGGGTATTTGTTCTGTTGTGTTTATATTGTGTTAAGGTGCGGATGTTCTCCCGAAATGTGTTTGTCATTCTTGTTTGGTGTGGGTTCACAGTGTGGCGCATATTTGTAACAGTGTTAAAGTTGTTTGTACGTCCACCCTCAGTGCGACCTGCATGGCCGTTGACCAAGTTTGCCTTGCATTCACTTGGTTGTGTGTGAAAGGCCGTAGATATTATGTGATTGGGCTGGCACGCAAAGGCCTTTAAGGTTTATTGATGCTTTGTACTTCTCCCTACATCCCTGTTCCACTCTGTACAGCGGTGTTTTAAAAAGCCAGACATTTTACTTTTTTAAACCATCCATCCATCCATCCATCATCTTGGACTCCGCCAAGGCTGTCCTTTGTCACCGATTCGGTTCATAACTTTTATGGACAGAATTTCTAGGCGCAGTCAAGGCGTTGAGGGGTTCCGGTTTGGTAACCGCAGGATTAGGTCTCTGCTTTTTGCAGATGATGTGGTCCTGATGGCTTCATCTGGCCGGGATCTTCAGCTCTCGCTGGATCGGTTCGCAGCCGAGTGTGAAGCGACCGGAATGAGAATCAGCACCTCCAAGTCCGAGTCCATGGTTCTCGCCCGGAAAAGGGTGGAATGCCATCTCCGGGCTGGGGAGGAGACCCTGCCCCAAGTGGAGGAGTTCAAGTACCTAGGAGTCTTGTTCACTTTTTTAAACCGATACCGATTATTTCGGAGATTACATTTTAAAGCATTTATCATCCGATAATATCGGCAGCCCGATATTATCGGCAACCCGATATTATCGGACATCTCTAACAAAAAGTGAACAAACCGGAAATCACTCCGAAAGGAGGAAACAAAAACATCAATCTCTAACTACATTAGCGAGTAATATAATATAACTATGAAATTTAAACAACAAAAGACGCCCCAAAAGGAGGGAAAAACAATGGGCTATTGCTTCTACACTGTTTCTGGTCTAAAGAAATAATTAACAAAAGATCACTCAAAAATTAGGAAAAGAAGAGACTGTAAAACTAAACTGAACTCACCACTTCGACTTGAAAACTTTACAAACAAAAATTCACTCTGCTTAAGAGGAGAAAAGGAAAACTCAAAGTACCAACTTGGAAATTCAGTATCTGGATAAGTCAGAAGAAGACGACACAAATCTTGGGCATGAGGCTGGAGATGCACGAGACAACGAGACATTCTGGCACAGAACAAAGGGAGGTGTGGGCTTATAAGACACATTAGGTAATTGGGAACAGGTGGTAAACAATCAGGGTTCGGGGATGACGTCAGATTGATGACAAAAGGAAAGGCAAGTGGCCTAAAACAGGAGGAGAGTTACTTTTAAACTAAAACGTGAAATTCACAAGAACCCAGACAAGACATTCCTCACCGCAGTGTGACAGCCAGTCACGTGATCTGTGACGAGGAGGAGGAACCACAAGAAGAACCACAGTGTGACCTGTATGGCTGTTGACCAAGTATGCGATGCATTCACTAATGTTTGTGAAAAAGCTGTAGATATTATGTGACATATAGATTAAGACACGCCCCCAATATTGTTGTCTGGGTGGAAATCGGGAGAAATTCGGGAGAATGGTTGCCCTGGGAGATTTTCGGCAGGGGCATTAAAATTCGGGAGTCCCCCGGGAAATTCAGGAGTGTTGGCAAGTATGACTGGGAGACGCAACTGCTCTGTACTTCTCTATACGTCCGTGTACTGCTCCATATAGCGGCGTTTTAAAAAGTCATGAATGTTCCATCCATCCATCCATCCATCTTCTTCCGCTTATCCGAGGTCGGGTCGCGGGGGCAACAGCCTAAGCAGGGAAACCCAGACTTCCCTTTCCCCAGCCACTTCGTCTAGCTCTTCCCGGGGGATCCCGAGGCGTTCCCAGGCCAGCCGAGAGACATAGTCTTCCCAACGTGTCCTGGGTCTTCCCCGTGGCCTCCTACCGGTTGGACGTGCCCTAAACACCTCCCTAGGGAGGCGTCCGGGTGGCATCCTGACCAGATGCCCGAACCACCTCATCTGGTTCCTCTCGATGTGGAGGAGCAGCGGCTTTACTTTGAGTTCCTCCCGGATGGCAGAGCTTCCCACCCTATCTCTAAGGGAGAGACCTGGAAACTCATTTCGGCCGCTTGTACCCGTGATCTTATCCTTTCGGTCATGACCCAAAGCTCATGACCATAGGTGAGGATGGGAACGTAGATCGACCGGTAAATTGAGAGCTTTGCCTTCCGGCTCAGCTCCTTCTTCACCACAACGGATCGGTACAACGTCCGCATTACTGAAGATGCCGCACCGATCCGCCTGTCGATCTCACGATCCACTCTTCCCCCACTCGTGAACAAGACTCCTAGGTACTTGAACTCCTCCACTTGGGGCAGGGTCTCCTCCCCAACCCGGAGATGGCACTCCACCCTTTTCCGGGCGAGAACCATGGACTCGGACTTGGAGGTGCTGATTCTCATTCCGGTCGCTTCACACTCGGCTGCGAACCGATCCAGCGAGAGCTGAAGATCCCGGTCAGATGAAGCCATCAGGACCACATCATCTGCAAAAAGCAGAGACCTAATCTTGCGGTCACCAAACCGGAACCCCTCAACGCCTTGACTGCGTCATGAATGTTACATTTTGAAATCCGTACCGATAATTTACGATGTTACATTTTAAAGCATTTATCGGCCGATAATACCGGACTGCCGAGACATCTATAGTGTCGGTATGTTTTCTAAACACAGTCGTCGCAATGCTGGTGTTTGTGGTGGCTGATGAGGTCTGATGTGTCAAAGCGCAATGGTTTTTCCCATCGTCGCGGAATGTTTGCAGAATTTTTGTTGCAAATAGCACATACTCCTTTGAACCAGTGAAGAAGTCCCACACGATGGACGTGTGTTTACATTAAGCTCAGGGGAAGCTCACAGCGTGGCACGAATCGGGGAAAAGGAGCGTTCGATTTGCTCATTGGAGCTTCAATCCTTTCAGTGACTTGTTCTTAATTACAACACACTCTCAAATGTCTTTTTGAACAAATGTGTATCTTCTTTTTACAGATGGTGCTGGTGGCCATTTTTTCAGAGACGGGCTTCTTTGATTACTGCGCCATGAAGGTATGTAAGTGACAGTGGAAATAAGCATTTTTTTTGTACGCCTCGGCCAAAATTCGATACGTCAATTAACCAGGACTATAAATGTAAATGAAGTCGGTAAATTTTCCGGCCTTGATAATCGCCATATGCATGCTTTGTTACGTGTTACAAGAGCGGTCAACCTTTTGCATCGATTTCAGCTGCTGCGGTTAGCACTAGCGTATAAAAAATCAAATTAATTGAAAAACCGTGATTGATAACCACACTTTGATAAAACTATGGAGACCAACTGGCATTACCTTGCTATCTTAAACACTAACATGAAAACAAGAGACCTTAACACATTTTCCCATTAATAAACGTCATGACCCAATCTAAACTATTTTACTAGATAATGGCTTTTTTGCCGATATCCGATAGTCCCATATTGTCCAACTCTTAATTACCGATTCCGATATCCACCGATACCGATATTATATGGTTGTGGGATTAACACATTATGCATAATTTTTTGTGATGCCCCGCTGGATGCATTAAACCAGGGGTGCCCACACTTTTTCTGCAGGCAAGCTACTTTTCAATTGACCAACTCGAGGGGATCTACCTCATTTATATATATCTTTTATATTTATTTATTTATGAAAGAGACATTTTTGTAAACAAGTTAAATGTGTTTAATGATAATACAAGCATGTGTAACACATATAGATGTCTTTCTTTCACAAAGACAAGAATATAAGTTGCTGTATTACCTGATTCTGATGACTTGCATTGATTGGAATCAGACAGTAATGATGATAACGCCCACATTTTCAAATGGAGGAGAAAAAAAGTGGTCCTTTCTGTACAATACCACATGAAAGTGGGTTTTTGGCATCTAATTCATCCAGCTTCCATACACTTTACAAGAAAAACATTGGCGGCAAATTCCGTAGCTTGCTTGATTGACATTCACGGCACCCGAGGGTCTTGTGAGATGACGCTGGCTGCTGCCAGTTCATTATTATGAAAAAATTATAGAGAGGAAGGCGAGAAACACTTTTTATTTCAACAGACTTTCGCGCCGTCCCTTCCGTCAAAACTCTAAAGGCCGACTGCACATTTCCTATCTTCACAATAAACGCCCTGCTTCATGCTGCCTGCGCTAACTAAACACAGAGTCTCGGAAAACGATGATCTTGCAGCAGCCAGCGTCATCTCAAAAGACCCTCCGGTACCGTGAATGTCATTTAAGTGACGTCTTGGTGAAGATTGATGATCACTAATCTTTAGGTCTATTTTTTTTAAAAGCCTGGCTGGAGATCGACTGACACCCCCCCCGCGGTCGACGGGTAGCTCGCGATCGATGTAATGGGCTCCCCTGCATTAAACAATGTAACAAGGTTTTCCAAAATAAGAGAACAACTTCAACTCAAATTATTTAAAAAAAAGTGCCAATATGGCACTCCCATATTTTTATTATTGAAGTCACAAAGTGCATTATTTTTTTTAACATGCCTCAAAACAGCAGCTTGGAATTTGGGATATGCTCTCTTTGAGATAATCCTGATGCCCACTACAACTATGGGAAATACTATACTTTGACTTTCACAAAGTCCAAGTCATTATTCTTTTTTTTTTAAACATGCCTCAAAACAACAGCTACAAAAACAATGAAGGCACACAGCTTCAATCCAGAGTATACTAGAGTAATAAAGTAAACAATAACATAGTCCTCATTTAGTGCAAGTCTGGCTGCCATACCATATAACAGGAAATTATAAACTGGGCTCAATCTGCCCTGCTCTAAAATATCTGTATCAGTTACACAAATGTGCTGCAAGCTAGTGGTGAGTGCTTGAAGTGGCCTGCAAGCTGCAAAGTGTGCGCCATGTTGTATTTTTGTTTTTTTCTCAGCGGAGTCTTTAAGTGACAACTGTGTGGTACTACTTTTTTCCGGTGTTTGCTCTTCATCCATCTTCCGCTTGTATTTATTGTGTATCTCCTTATGATTCTTGAAGAGGTGGGAGATCTAATTGCTCGTATTAAAGGAAGACGTCTCGGTTCCTCCTCGCATAACCACATTTTTGCAGTCATTGCAAATTGCCAGTTTTTTATCGGTCAGAAACACTTTAAAATAATCCCAAACTATAGACATGGTGTTGTTAATCAGTCACCGAGTGAGCTGGCTTGTTAGCTACGGCTCCAGCACCGGCAACAACACACTTTTGTTGTTGTTATGCTCCGCTCGCGGCGGTTTGATGAGGTCATCAAGCATCGGCAGTAAACCTCTCATGCTGCAGTCGTCAACTCCTGTGTAGTATGTTGGAGAGGGGAGGGGCTGCTGACTGAGTTTGTATCCGTGTTTTACGGGATGTGTACCACTCCGTACAACAGCGTTTTAAAAACCGATACCGATAATTTCCGAGATCACATTTTAAATCATTTATCGGCAAACATCCATCCATCCATTTTCTACCGCTTATTCCCCTTTGGGTTCGCGGGGGGCGCTGGCGCCTATCTCAGCTACAATCGGGCGGAAGGCGGGGTACACCCTGGACAAGTCGCCACCTCATCGCAGGGCCAACACAGATAGACAGACAACATTCACACTCACATTCACACACTAGGGCCAATTTACTGTTGCCAATCAACCTATCACCAGGTGCATGTCTTTGGAAGTGGGAGGAAGCCGGAGTACCCGGACGGAACCCACACATTCACGGGGAGAACATGCAAACTCCACACAGAAAGATCCCGAGCCTGGATTTGAACCCAGGACTGTAGGACCTTCGTATTGTGAGGCAGACGCACTAACCCTTCTGCCACCGTGAAGCCCTTACTGCCTAAACAATTTAGATACAGTATTCACATTGAACATAAAGGCCGAGCTGTTTTTGTGCAAAGTTGCCGATATAAACTCCTCAGTGTCAAGTTGAAACAGACGGACTCCATTCAACAGGAAGTGAACTCGCTTAACGTCACATTAACAGGAAGTGATACGGAGATGAAAGAAGACCGTTTTAGCAACACTCTAGTTGTGTGACTCAAACGAGAGAGTTGGGTCGAAGATATTAACTCAGATTCTTTACCGAGTCGCCTTGTGTAATTGTTTGGTTGTCAAATGTTAAGGTGGTTTTATTAATTCGATGTCGGTGTCTAGCAGGACCGATAGTCAGCATTTCCGTTTTCCCGATGTTGAGTTGCAAAAAGTTAGCAGACATCCATTGTTTAATTTCAATAAGACACGCCTCCAGCTTTCTACAATCCGGCGCGTTGGTCAGCTTAAAGGGCATGTAGAGTGGGGTGTCATCAGCATAACAGTGGCGTGGGCTGGTCTCCATGATCCTGTTGGGGTGTGGTTGCCGGTCGCCGTTTTTTTTTTCTTTTCTCGATCACTTTGATTTGGTGGGGTGGTGCTGGCTGTCTGGGGTTATTGTGGCTGCTGGGTCCGGTGCAGGGGGGTGGCTGATGTTGTGACTGGTGATAGCGGCCACTCGTGGTGGTTGTCAGGGCGGACGGACTAGCCGGCTTCATACTTGTTAATTGTTGTGTTGGTTGGCTTGTCGGGTGTTGGCCGGGGGCAGTGGTTCTCAAATGGGGGCACATGTACCCCTGGGGGTACTTGAAGGTATGCCAAGGGGTACGTGAGATTTTTAAAAAGTATTCTAAAAATAGCAACAATTAAAAAATCCTTTATATAATACTTCAACAGGCTTCACGGTGGCAGAGGGGTTAGTGCGTCTGCCTCACAATACGAAGGTCCTGCAGTCCTGGGTTCAAATCCAGGCTCGGGATCTTTCTGTGTGGAGTTTGCATGTTCTCCCCGTGAATGCGTGGGTTCCCTCCGGGTACTCCGGCTTCCTCCCACTTCCAAAGACATGCACCTGGGGATAGGTTCATTGGCAACACTAAATTGGCCCTAGTGTGTGAATGTGAGGGTGAATGTTGTCTGTCTATCTGTGTTGGCCCTGCGATGAGGTGGCGACTTGTCCAGGGTGTACACCGCCTTCCGCCCGATTGTAGCTGAGATAGGCGCCAGCGCCCCCCGCGACCCCGAAAGGGAATAAGCGGTAGAAAATGGATGGATGGATAATACTTCAACAAAATATGAATGTAAGTTCATATACTGTGAAAAGAAATGCAACAATGCAATATTCAGTGTTGACAGCTAGATTTTTTTGTGTACATGTTCCATAAATATTGATGTTAAAGATTTATTTTTTTGTGAAGAAATTTAGTTCATGAATCCAGATGGATCTTTATTAAAATTCCCAAAGAGGGCACTTTAAGTTGATGATTACTTCTATGTGTAGGAATCTTTATTTATAATTGGATCACTTGGTTATTTTTCAACAAGTTTTTAGTTATTTTTATATCTTTTTTTCCAAATAGTTCAAGAAAGACCACTACAAATGAGCAATATTTTTCACTGCTATAAAATTTAATAAATCAGAAACTGATGACATATTGCTTTATTTTACTTCTTTATCTCTTTTTTTTTCAACCAAAAATGCTGTGCTCTGATTAGGGGTTACTTGAATTAAAAAATGTTCATAGGGGGTACATCACTGAAAAAAGGTTGCGAACCACTGGCCTAGGGTTCCCTTGCGCCCTGGCGCGCCCGGTTTCGCACTGCTGTGTAGGGCGGGCTTGTCGGGGGTTTTCCCTGGGTGGCGTGGGTATGCGGCTGGACCTGTGGGGCTTGGGGGTTTGGCTAGTTCTCAGTGGGCAGTGGATGCCGGGATTTAATCGCTGTCCCTCCGGCCTGTGTATGGATTTGTTGTCGTATACATGTGTCTGTGTGTGTGTGTGTGTGTGTGTGTGTGTGTGTGTGTGTGTGTGTGTGTGTGTGTGTGTGTGTCTGTCTGTGTGGAGGGACGGGTGGATGGATGTAAATGTGTGTATGTACGTATATATGTGTGCATGTATGGTTACAGGTATGTGTGTGTTAATAGATGTGTATATGTATGTGTGTATGTGCATGTGTGGGTATGTATACACGTACTGTATATGTATGTGTATGCGTGTATATGTATGTGTGTATATATTTATGTGTGAACGTATATATATATATATATATATATGTATATATATGTATGTATATATATATATATATATATATATACATATGTGTGTATGTATATTTATGGGCTGCTGCATCCGGGCTGCATGTCTGGAGCTCCTGATGGGTCCCACCGTCCATACCTTCCGGGTGCCCGTCTTGGTTGGGGCCGGCTGGGTCTAGTCCCCTCATCCATTGTGGTAGCTTGGTGCTGCAGGGTATTCCGAGTTGCTGCGAGTCGGCCAGCTACTGGGGTAGTGATATTTTCTGTGATCTTATTTTAATTAATTTTTTTTGTGTGTATATATGTATGCGGAGGTATGTGTGTATATGTATGTGTATACTGTATGTATGTGTATGTATATATGTGTATGTGTGCATGTATGCATGTATATGTGTATATGTGTATGTGTATATGTATGTATGTATATATATGTAAATATGTATGTATGTGTATGTATATATGTGTATATGTATGTATGTATGTGTATATATTTATATGTATGTACTGTATGTGTGTGTGTATATGTATGTATATATATATGTACGTGTGTATGTATGTGTATATGTGTATGTATGTGTATATATACATATATGTATTGCATATAGTGAAGTGAATTATATTTATATAGCGCTTTTCTCTAGCGACTCAAAGCGCTTTACATAGTGAAACCCAATATCTAAGTTACATTTCTAAACCAGTGTGGGCGGCGCTGGGAGCAGGTGGGTAAAGTGTCTTGCCCAAGGACACAACGGCAGTGACTAGAATGGCGGAAGCGGGAATCGAACCTGCAACCTTCAAGTTGCTGACACGGCCGCTCTTCCAACCGAGCTATGCCGCCCCACATGCATATATGCATGTGTGTATGTGTGAATGTGTGTGTATGTATGCATATATGTATTGCATGTATGCATGTGTGTGTATATATATGTATATGTATGTGTATGTATATATATATATATATATATATATATATATATATATACATATATATACATATATATATATACAATATTTTTTTTGTAAAGTGTTTTTACTTATTTATTTTTGATGTATTAATTATGTTAATTAATTATGTTAATTATGTTTTTACCCCCCCCTCCCTCAGGGGGGGGATTTCGACAGGGCGGTTGCTGGTTGTTCCATCTCCGTCGTTGGGGTCCCTACGGGTGGGGTGGGTGGTTACCGCGGCCCTGCGCTGGGTGGTCCTGTGGCGGCCGACTTGGGTGGGGCGGCCTGTTGTGGACCTCGCCGTGCTCCCCGGAGGTGGGGTCGTGGGGGCCCGGATGCTGGTGGAGTGGGGGGCGGTCTTCCCGTCCGGTTGTGGGGAGTCCCCCCCCCCCCCCCCCCCCCCTCCCGTTGGCCCCAGACAGAGGCGATTTTTGTTATTTGGGTCCAAAATACCCCTGCGTCAGTGGAAAAGCGGCAAATCAGTGAAAGCGACAGAAATGTTGCCATGGAGACCAGGGTTTTCTTACGTGCCTGGCTGCAGTCACACCGCGACACCTGTCCGTCAGTAATAAAGTCTCCGATAACCTGGACTAATTCAAACCGTTATTTTTTGTTTTATTGTTTAATTTGCATTGCCATCACTTTTTTGCGCTGGCGATCCCGGTACTTTCCACCGACCGACGTGTTGCTGCAGGGAGGAAAGGCGGAGCGACACACATTGCGGAAATAACATTACTTTCCGTGCGTCGGCTAAATACAAATATATTCCACGATCCCAAACTTGTCTTTTTCAAAGCCTGCGGTGAAGAGAAAGGTTAGTGTTGAGCAAAGACAATTCCAGGAAAAGTGGGGGATGCAATATTTCTTTGTTGAGCACAGGGGCACCCCGACATGTCTTATTTGCACAGAGAAAGTTGCGGTGCACAAGGAATACAATTTGAAACGTCATTATACAACTAGACATGCTGAGGAGTATGCAAAACATACATATATATATGTATATATATGTATGTATGTATATATATGTAAATATGTATGTATGTGTATGTATATATGTATGTATATATATGTATGTATGTATGTGTATATATTTATATGTATGTACTGTATGTGTGTGTGTATATGTATGTATATGTATATATGTATGTATATATGTATGTATGTATGTGTATATATTTATATGTATGTACTGTATGTGTGTGTGTATATGTATGTATATATGTATGTGTGTATGTATGTGTATATGTATATGTGTATGTATGTGTATATATACATATATGTATTGCATATATGCATGTGTGTATGTGTGAATGTGTGTGTATGTATGCATATATGTATTGCATGGTGAGAGAGTGAACCGGGTTGCACATTTTAAAACCAGTCTACTGAGGCAACACGATTTCTTCAAGAAAGCAACCGGAAAGAACGATTCATAGATAGATAGATAGTACTTTATTGATTCCTTCAGGAAAGTTCCTTCAGGAAAAAAAAAAAAAAAAAAAAAAATCTGCAGTCAAAGCTAGCTACCTGAAGAAGGGGAATTCATTAAAAAGTGCATTTCAGATTTTTTTTAAAGAAATCTTTTATCGCGGCCCAGCCTCACACAGTTTCTGCATTCAGTGGCCCCAAGGTGAATTGAGTTTGAGACCCCTGATGTAGATGCTGAAGAGTGCAGGGCCAAGGACCGAACCCTGCATTATTATGTATTGTTACATCCGTGGTTAATTTAGTCTCAAAATAATAATGGCAATAATACCTTTTGTCTTGACCGATCTGAGGGAACATTCAAGCTGACTTCTGCGACACAATGACAATATAATTGGCTATCACGCAAGACGTTCTCTCCGTTTTGAGTGGTGAAAAAGTTTGTCAGAAGTGGGTCACTGCTGCTGAGAGACGTTTCCAAGGTTCTTATCCCCCTGCCATGTGACGTTCTGTTCTCGCACACCCCGCCAACGATCGACGTCTGCCGCCGAGCTGGTTAGAACTCGCCGCCCTCAAAGGTCAGAGGTCGCTGGGACCTCTTCAAAGCTTGGCCAGAGATCAAGAATTTCACACGGATGTCTTTGAGGGTGAAGTGATGAGGTGGTGACCTTTTTGGGTCAGTGTGACGTCGCGGGCCCGGCAACAAGCAGACGTGGCTTGATGAACCTTTTTAGTGACTCGGTGGGCATGAGTGTAAATTGAATCTGACCGTAAATCTCATACCGCTGTGCGGTAATGTGAGGCCGCCTCTCCAGTCCAGCGCACCTTCATTCCCCGTGTAGGTCAAGGATGTGCATCATCTTTTCATCTTAAATCTTCTGTCTCATAACACAGGAGCGCGGGGCTGTCTCTGTCCACCGGGAGCCTCATCAATTTTAGAGTGCGAGGGAGATGAGGGCCACTTCTCCAAATAAAGACCACTTTGCTGCCTGTCGACACATTTTTGACATTCAACCCTCAACTAGGGTTGGAATGTTGCCTATCATTCACAATCCCTCTGTTAGACAGGAACACATAGCGTATTTTCCGGACCATAGGGCGAACCGGATTATAAGGCGCACTGCCGATGAATGGTCTATTTTTTTGAATCTTTTTTTCATATATTAGGCGCACCAAATTATAGGGCGCATTAAAGGAGTCATATTGTTTTTAGAGATGTCCAATAATGGCTTTTTTGCCGATATCCCATCTTCCCATTTTGTTCAACTCTTAATTACCGATTCCGATATCAACCGATACCGATATATACAGTCGTGGAATTAACACATTATTATGCCTAATTTTGTTGTGATCAATCAATCAATCAATCAATGTTTACTTATATAGCCCTAAATCACTAGTGTCTCAAAGGGCTGCACAAACCACCGCGACATCCTCGGTAGGCCCACATAAGGGCAAGGAAAACTCACACCCAGTGGGACATCGGTGACAATGATGACTATGAGAACCTTGGAGAGGAGGAAAGCAATGGATGTCGAGCGGGTCTAACATGATACTGTGAAAGTTCAATCCACAATGGATCCAACACAGTCGCGAGAGTCCAGTCCAAAGCGGATCCAACACAGCAGCGAGAGTGCCGTTCACAGCGGAGCCAGCAGAAAACCATCCCAAGCGGAGGCGGATCAACAGCGCAGAGATGTCCCCAGCCGATACACAGGCAAGCAGTACATGGCCACCGGATCGGACCGGACCCCCTCCACAAGGGAGAGTGGGACATAGAAGAAAAAGAAAAGAAACGGCAGATCAACTGGTCTAAAAATGTAACAAGGTTTTCCAAACTATATCAACTCAAGTTATGGAAAAAAATGCCAACATGGCACTGCCATATTTATTATTGAAGTCACAAAGTGCTTTTTTTTTTCAACATGCCCCAAAACAGCAGCTTGGAATTTGGGACATGCTCTCCCTGAGAGCGCAAGAGAAGGTTGAGGTGGGGGGAGGGTAGGGAGTAGCGGGGGCGGGGAGGGTGTATTGTAGTTAGTGCTACAAGGGATTCTGTTGTGTTTATGTTGTGTGTTACGGTGCGGATGTTCTCCCGAAATGTGTTTGTCATTCTTGTTTGGTGTGGGTTCACAGTGTGGCACATATTTGTAACAGTGTTAACGTTGTTTATACGGCCACCCTCAGTGTGACCTGTATGGCTGTTGACCAAGTATTCCTTGCATTCACTTGTGTGTGTGAAAAGCCGTAGGTATTATCTGATTGAGCTGGAACTCAAAAGCAGTGCCTTCAATATTGTTGTCTGGGTGGAAATCAGGAGAAATTCAGGAGAATGGTTGCCTTGGGGGATTTTCGGGAGGGGCACTGAAATTCTGGAATCTCCCGGGAAAATCGGATGGGTTGGCAAGTATGACTGGGAGACGCAACTGCTCTGTACTTCTCCCTACGTCCGTGTACCATTCCGTACAGCGGCGTTTTGAAAAGTCATACATTTTAAATACAAATAAAATCGGCAGTCCGATATCATCGGACATCTCTTATTATTATTATCTTTTTCTAAATGGAAAACACTTACTTGTGGTCTACATCAGTGTTTTTTTAGCCTTTTATGAGCCAAGGCATATATTTTTCATTGAAAAAAATCCTGAGGCACACCACAAGCAGAAATCATAAAAAAACAAAATTTTATTGACAGTAAAAAGTCGTTCCCACAATTGTTGGATATGAATTTAAACCATAACCAAGCATGTATCACTATAGCTCTTGTCTCAAAGTAGGTGTACTACAGAGGTGGGTAGTAACGCGCTACATTTACTCCGTTACATTTACTTGAGTAACTTTTGGGATAAATTGTACTTCTACGAGTAGTTTTTATGCAACATACTTTTACTTTTACTTGAGTATATTTATAGAGAAGAAACGCTACTTTTACTCCGTTCCATTTATCTACATTCAGCTCGCTACTCGCTACTTTTTTTTATCGATCTATTAATGTTTGTTTTGGTTAATGACAGAGCTTCAAAGTAGAATCTACGCATGCCTGCGTTTCACCAATCACATGCAGTCACTGGTGACGTTGGACCAATCAAACAGAGCCAGGCGGTCACATGACCCGACTTAAGCAAGTTGAAAAACTTATTGGGGTGTTACCATTTAGTGGTCAATTGTACGGATTATGTACTGTACTGTGCAATCTACTAATAAAAGTTTTAATCAATCAATCAAAAGTGTAAAGGAAAAAAGACACTTTTTATTTCAACCGTACTTCCCGTCACAAACCTAAAGACTGATCGCACAGTTCCTGTCCTCACAATAAAAGCGCCGCTCCATTGCGCCTGCGCTAACAAAATAAGAGTCTCCAAAAGCCAGCGCAAACAAGCTAGCAAGCCACGGAGTTTGCCGACAATGTATTTCTTGTAAAGTGTATAAAAACGAATATGGAAGCTGGACAAATAAGATGCCAAAAACCAACGACTTTCATGTGGTATTAGACCGAAAAGAGAAACTTTTTTTCTCCTCCATTTGAAAACGTGCACGTCTGATTCCTATCATTGCAAGTCATCAGAATCAGGTAATACACCAACTTATATTCTTGTCTTCATGAAAGATAGGAATCTATATGTTAAACATGCATGTATATTCATTAAAACACCTTTAACATGTCAACAAAAACGGCAAAATAAATAAATATAAATTATATACTGTATATATAAATGTGTATATATATATATATATATATATATATTTAATATATATTTAATATATATATGTACACATATATATGATATGTGTGTGTATAAATGATTTGTGTGTGTATGTATATATGAGGTAGATCACCTCCACTTGGTCATTTATTAAGTAATTGATAAACGTTGAAAAACTTATTGGGGTGTTACCATTTAGTGGTCAATTGTACGGAATATGTACTGTACTGTGCAATCTACTAATACATGTTTTAATCAATCAATCAAATCAATGAATTCCTACTGAGGCTATCCATCCATCCATCATCTTCCGTTTATCCGAGGTCGGGTCGCGGGGGCAGCAGCCTAAGCAGGGAAGCCTAGACTTCCCTATCCCCAGCCACTTCGTCTAGCTCTTCTCGGGGGATCCCGAGGCGTTCCCAGGCCAGCCGGGAGACATAGTCTTCCCAACGTGTCCTGGGTCTTCCCCGTGGCCTCCTACCAGCTGGACGTGCCCTAAACACATCCCTAGGGAGGCGTTCGGGTGGCATCCTGATTGGTGCTGTTAAGTTATTGTGGCTCAATGTGCCATTTTTTTCATTTTATTTTAATGTACTATTATTTAATATATAATATTGTTTTAATTTGCTTAAGAGATATTACTGGCTCTGAATTTGTTCATTGCTATTTTTATGTTTTTGTGCATTATTTTTTGCCGTAATCAGGTTACTCATCAGTTACTCTGTACTTGAGTAGTTTTTTCACAACATACTTTTTACTTTTACTCAAGTAAATATTTGGGTGACTACTCCTTACTTTTACTTGAATAATAAATCTCTAAAGTAACTGTACTCTTACTTGAGTACAATTCCTGGCTACTCTACCCACCTCTGGTGTACTATCACCCCCCTGTCACATCACAATGTGACTTATTTGGAGTTTTTCGGTGTTTTCCTGTGAACAGTGTCTTAGCCCTTGTCCTGGGCTCCTATTTTTTAGTGTTTTTTCCTGTTTTTTTGGTACTTTCCTGTTGCAGTTTAATTTCTGCCTTGAGCGCTATTCTCCGCACCTGTTTTGTTTTTGCAATCGAGACTATCTAAGTAGTGCGGACGCTATC
The DNA here is from genome assembly GCF_033978795.1 of Nerophis ophidion. Classification (NCBI taxonomy): domain Eukaryota; kingdom Metazoa; phylum Chordata; class Actinopteri; order Syngnathiformes; family Syngnathidae; genus Nerophis; species Nerophis ophidion. The sequence goes on along the minus strand of NC_084636.1, from coordinate 31,473,734 downwards.
GTTCTTTGTGGGGACACTGTTGGTTTTCAGGTCATGTACGGGTGTACTTTGTGGACGCCGTCCTTACTCCACATGCTATAAGTCTTTGCTGTCGTCCAGCATTTTGTGTTTTGTTTACTTTGCAGCCAGTTAAAACTAAGTCACAGCAGCTCAGACGAGGCACCAAGCAGTGTGGGTAGGTTGCGTTTCCACCGAGTGTTTCCAGAACTGCCAGCCTGAAATACGGTTGTCAGGGACTGAAGGAGATTTTTACAACAAAGTTCTAAATCTATCAGATGTATCAGATAGTAGGGTTTTTTTTCTCCTTCACATTCATTTGAATGTGAAGAGGACATTTTCATGCATTTTTTTTGTGTTTCGCTTGATTGTAAAATATGTCGATCGAGAGGGGGTGTGACGTTCATATGTTGTCAATATTCAGTGTTTTATCATTCGTAGTTGATATTGTAAATCCCAAATTCTTTATTTTCATGTACATTCTGGGTGTCTCCTTCAGTAAAAAAATTTAAAATTTAATTCCGTTTTTTAAGGCGGTCCGTCATAATGTTTTTAGCATTCAATCAGACATTATTGTGAGGTTCTGTATTAGTGTTCCTAAAAAAGAGATATAACGGCACCCAGACCCATTTTTTCTCTAAATTTGGCCCCCCCGAGTCAAAATAATTGTCTGGAGTGTCGTGTCGATGCAACAATAAAAAAAGGATCCGGTTGTCGTCTTAACAAACTGTTTTATGTCCAGCATTACAGCTACTCTTAGCGCTAACTGCAAGCCTCAAACACATGAACAAAATGTCGTAACCTGAGCCCATACATAATCACAACATAAAAAGCACAGAACAGCTTCATTTCAGAAAGAGAGGTAAAACTAAAAGAGTGAACAGAAGGAAAAAAATTACAAATACAATTTTAAATACAAATGACTGGTTTTCCCGAAATTCAGAAATACCTAATCTGAATTCAAACCGCTACTACGGCAACATTTTTCAACCGATGCTAAAAAATGCCAATACCATATCATCTCGGACAATTGTGCTGATATCCATCCATCCATCCATCATCTTCCGCTTATTCGAGGTCGGGTCGCGGGGGCAGCAGCCTAAGCAGGGAAGCCCAGACTTCCCTCTCACCAGCCACTTCGTTCAGCTCTTCCCGGGGGATCCCGAGGCGTTCCCAGGCCAGCCGGGAGACATAGTCTTCCCAACGTGTCCTGGGTCTTCCCCATGGCCTCCTGCCGACTGGACGTGCCCTAAACACCTCCCTGGGGAGGCGTTCGGGTGGCATCCTGACCAGATGCCCAAGCCACCTCATCTGGCTCCTCTCGATGTGAAGGAGCAGCGGCTTTACTTTGAGTTCCTCCCGGATGGCAGAACTTCTCACCCTATCTCTAAGGGAGAGCCCCGCCACACGGCGGAGGAAACTCATTTCGGCCGCTTGTACCCGTGATCTTATCCTTTCGGTCATGACCCAAAGCTCATGACCATAGTGGAGGATGGGAACGTAGATCGACCGGTAAATTGAGAGCTTTGCCTTCCGGCTCAGCTCCTTCTTCCCCACAACGGATCGATACAACGTCTGCATTACTGAAGACGCCGGACCGATCCGCCTGTCGATCTCACGATCCACTCTTCCCTCACTCGTGAACAAGACTCCTAGGTACTTGAACTCCTCCACTTGGGGCAGGGTCTCCTCCCCAACCCGGAGATGGCACTCCACCCTTTTCCGGGCGAAAACCATGGACTCGGACTTGGAGGTGCTGATTCTCATTCCGGTCGCTTCACACTCGGCTGCGAACCGATCCAGCGAGAGCTGAAGATCCCGGCCAGATGAAGCCATCAGGACCACATCATCTGCAAAAAGCAGGAACCCAATCCCGCGGCCACCAAACCGGAACCCCTCAATGCCTTGACTGCGCATAGAAATTCTGTCCATAAAAGTTATGAACAGAATCGGTGACAAAGGACAGCCTTGGCGGAGTCCTTTGGAGTCCTGTGCTGATATCAATATTTTAAAAAATTCCCGGTTTTCCTGAAATCCCCAAATTTCTAGGAAATCCCCATTAAAATTAAAGGACATATTCATTGTTATACAATCCCCTAAATTAACCAAATTATTAAGGGTATGCAGTAGTCCAGGCCACCTTTTATCTTTTAACCTTTTTGAACAAGTCGTGCATGCTTTTATTTCAAGTCGCCTGGACTACTGCAATGCACTTTATGCTGGCATTAGCCAAAAAGCTCTCTCCCGGTTGCAGTTAGTCCAGAACGCGGCAGCACGACTTTTAACAGGGGCCAGGAAACGCCAGCATACAACCCCAATTCTTCAGAGTTTGCACTGGCTCCCTGTTCATTTTAGAATTGATTTTAAAACATTGCTGTTTGTTTTTAAATCTTTACATGGACTGGCACCTCAATATATCTCGGACCTTATCCAAATTTACATTCCTGCGCGCGCTCTGAGGTCCGAGAGCCAGTTCCAGCTCGTGGTGCCCAAGACCAGACTTAAGACCAGGGGAGACAGGGCCTTCTCTGTGGTCGGCCCTAAGCTCCGGAACACTCTGCCCCTCCATGTTCAAACTGCTTCCACAGTGGAGTGTTTTAAGTCTCGTCTTAACACCCACTTTTATTCTTTGGCTTTTAACACTACGTGAGTTGTGTGGTCCTCTGTTCTCTGTTGTCTTCTGTGTTTTTTATACACTTTGATTTCTATTTTACTGTTTTAATTGATTTCACCCTTTAAAATAGTTTTTAATCATTTGTTTTATTCAGTCATTGGTGGAGAATAATATTGTTTTTAACATGGCTGTGCAGCACTTTGGAAACGTTATTGTTGTTTAAATGTGCTATATAAATAAAGTGGATTGGATCGGATTGGACTTGAAATAAAAGCATGCACATCTTGTTCAAAAAGGTTAAAAGATAAAAACGGTTTAACCTTTACTAAAAGACGAAGGTGATAAAAACACGATTTTAAAACGCCATTGACTATTTTGTCTAGTTTAAAATCGCTGTCTATAGTGACGCCAAGGCTGGTGACTTTGGGACGCACATCATTTTGCAATGGTCCCAAGTCAGTGAGGGCCGGACCAAAAACTAAAATTTCCGTTTTTCCCTCATTCATTATTAAAAAATTCTGGGCTAACCAAGCCTTGACGTCACATAGACAGTTAAGAAGGGGTGTAAGGGGGCCGTGGCTTTTTGAAATCGGCATATAAATTTGGCAGTCATCTGCATAAAAGTGATAAAACACTCCATGTTTCTTAAAAATATCTCCAAGAGGGAGGAGATAAAGAGCGAACAGGATGGGGCCTAAAATAGATCCCACACTATTCTTCTGATATATCGCACGCAAAACATGTTTTCCCTTTTGCAAAATTCACGATAATTTTCTCCCCATTGACAGTAAATGGGAAATATACAATTGACCGCATATCCCACATTTCTCATCCAATTTGAACCGTTCCAGCATCCACACACTCCAATCACCCTGGACATGCAAGCCACCATGTTTCCTGCTTTTGAAAAGTTCCTGATTACTGTATCTCCGGTGGCACACGAGATACAGTCTGGTGTGCCGTGGGAGTGGTTGAGAAACACCGATCTACATCAACAATATCATTTGTATGAGTGGCTGGACAGGACAGATTTGGGGGAAAAAAACTCGATATTTGATTTTTTCTAATCGATTAAAAATCGTTGCAATTTAGAATTGCGATTAATCTGCCAATGATTTTTTTGACACCCCTAATGTCAGCGTGTTTCGTCTTGACTCATTTCGTTACTTCCTACCTCCCCGCAGGCTTACCGCCTCTCCAAAGGCCGTGTGTGGCCCATGATCATCATCCTCTGCCTTATCGCCGCCATCCTCTCAGCCTTCCTGGACAATGTGACCACCATGATGCTTTTCACACCTGTAACCATCAGGTGTGGGATCTTCTTCATCACCCTTTTTCAGTGCCCTGCTAAAAACAACACAAATATCTTATGGATTGTGTTTGTCGGACCCGCTGTTGTTCTCTCCCAGAGACTATGTGTTCCTCCACTTCACTCCCTGAAATTCCACAGCTTTCTGTAGCCTGCTGCAATTCCTCACTTTGACTGTGTATTTTATGAATTCACTTTTTCCAGGGCACAGATAACAAAAAGTGAGTCTTGTCTTGTCTTGTCTGCTGGCCAGCAGGCGGCACAGCACAGATGCTAATACACCCATGCCTTTTTGGCCCCCATATATATGTTTTGGGGCCGATTTGTCATTACATATTTTTTTTTTTGTATTTCTCCTGCAGCCACTGCGACTTAATCTGTGCTAAAGGGCTTTTCCGTGTGATGATGCAGGTTATGCGAGGTGCTCAATCTGGACCCCAGACATGTCCTGATTGCAGAAGTAATCTTCACCAACATCGGCGGCGCCGCAACAGCTGTCGGCGACCCACCAAATGTGATTATCGTGTCAAATCAGGACCTGCGCAGAGAAGTAAGCACTCTCACTCTGCGCTCTAAAAGCGAGGTGTCAGTTTCACACAGGTACCTGTATCCGTCTTCAGTCTTCACTCATTCCTTTCATTGATTTGCTTGTCTGTTGACCTGGAACAGGCTCTTCTTTCTTTTTTCACAGAGCTCTTTGGTATAATTGAGTTGCAAACATCTGATATTTTAAAAATGTTACACAGTACGCTACATCATTGTCCAGGCTTGAAACCTTGAACTAAGCAACTATTCCAATCTGTTCCCCTAAAATAAATGAATTTTCCATTGAAAAAGTGCAACTGCTAATTGAAATATAAGTAGGGATAAGTGTTGGACGTTTATTGCAAATATAATAATCACAAATATTGAGATTGACAACATAATTAATCAAACGATAATTTATCAATTTAAAAACATGAGTATTTGTTGTACCACCAAAACTTTATAGTTTAAAAATCCTGGATATAAATAAGTAATTAATAAACCACAACAAGTAAAATAATGATAGCAATAATAATAATTAAATAAGACATAGTAATATTAAAAAACAAATTAGTTTTTCCGTTCAGTTATTAATTCCATTTTTTTTTTTACCTTTTAGACTTATTTTATCACCCTAGGGCAGAGGTGCCCATTACGTCGATCGCGATCGACTGGTCGATCTCGGAGGGTGTGTCAGTCGATCTCAAGCCAGGCATTAAAAAATAGACATAAAAATGAGCAATCATCAATCATACCAAGACTTCACTTTCGTCAGTTGTTTGACATTCTCGGCACCCGAGGATCTTGTGAGATGACGCTGGCTGCTGCGAGCTCATATTTAAGAAAAAAGTCACTAACAGGGCGGACGCAGAGAAACACATTTTATTTCTAGAGACTCCGTACCTACTGTCAAAACTCTAAAGACCGACTGCACAGTTCCTGTCTTCACCATAAAAGACCTGTTTCATCCTGCCTGTGCTAACAAAATAAGAGTCTCAGAAAGCTAGCGTGCACAAGCTAGCAAGCTACGGAGTTTGATGCCAATGTATTTCTCCCCCACCCTCAGCGACCGCTTTCTCACTTGCTTGCCCACCCGCACACTCACTGACGTCACTCACCTGCTGCCAGACATTAAAGGGCCACACACATATGCTACTCTCATAACAAAGTGTTTAAAAACGAGTATGCAAGTTGGACAAATGAGATGCCAAATCCAACCACTTTCATGTGGTATTGGACAGAAAGGAGGACTTTTTTTTTCCTCCATTTGAAAATGCGGACGTTATCAGCACCACTGTCTAATTCCAATCAATGCAAGTCATCAGAATCAGGTAATACACCAACTTATATTCTTGTCTTCATGAAAGAAAGGAATCTATGTGTGTTAAACATGCTTGTATTATCATTAAACACCATTAACTTGTTAACAAAAATGTCTCTTTCATAAATAAATAAATATAAATTATAAATAGGAATGAGGTGGATCTCCTCGACTTGGTCAATTGAAAAGTAGCTCGCCTGCAGAAAAAGTGTGAGCACCCCTGCCGTAGACTATGTGCTTTTTGTAAAATAAAATGTAATCTAATTTAATAATAGCACGGTGTGCAACATCCAGTCTGACTCTGCTGACAAAATAAAGGTTTTGAAAAAAGTAACTTGCACAAGCATATTGAACCTAAAGCACTTATTGATACATTTACACAATTACGGTTTGACTGAAAACACGGGTCAAAATTGTCCAAAGATGTATTGCAACAATAAATGGATTTTTGCATTTATTTAACAAACATTTCATTACATTTTACAAACCCCGTTTCAATATGAGTTGGGAAATTGTGTTAAATGTTTCCAAAACGTTTATTGAATGTTGTTAAAAGAAAAGGTGATGTAACACAGTGGTGAACATGCCCTTTCCCAACTACTTTGGCACGTGATGCAGCCATGAAATTCTAAGTTAATTATTATTTGCAAAAAAAATAAATCAAGTTTATGAGTTTGAACATCAAATATATTGTCTTTGCAGTACATTCAACTGAATATGGGTTGAAAACGATTTGCCAATCATTGTATTCCGTTTATATTTACATCTAACACAATTTCCCAACTCATATGGAAACAGGGTTTGTAAAATGTAATGAAATGTTTGTTAAATAAATGCAAAAATCCATTTATTGTTGCAATACATCTTTGGACAATTTTGACCCGTGTTTTCAGTCAAACCGTAATTGTGTAAATGTATCAATAAGTGCTTTAGGTTCAATATGCTTGTGCAAGTTACTTTTTTCAAAACCTTTATTTTGTCAGCAGAGTCAGACTGGATGTTGCACACCGTGCTATTATTGTGAAAGGGGAGGAAGTGTGCTGTGATTTTTGTCTCAGCCTGACGAGTAAGAGGCTGTTAACAAAAAAAAATAAGAGAGCGACTCGTGTTGCGACCGCTGTTTGTACATTATTGTTACAATGATGGCTTTCACAACAACACAAGCAGATGAGATGTGTTGTGTGTGTATGATTGTTTGTACATTGATGTTACTTCATGATGTCGTTCACAACAACACAACAGATGAGATGTGTTGTGTGTGTATGATTGTTTGTTCATTGATGTTACATCTATGATGTCGTTCACAACAACATAACAGATGAGATGTGTTGTGGGTGTATTGGTTTATCTCACTAGCTTTAGCTTTGTAGTTTAGTCGCTTTTTCAACATTGTTTATCAAGATGGGGCGGCTCAGAGTGTCAGGGATAAATGAGTTATTTTTCCAAAGAAATGTTTCTTCATCTCACAATGACAATATTTCACTCACATTAATGTCAATTTCCCTAATATTATTTGCGTTTATCAGCGGGTTCTGTTTCATTGGACAATTATGTGACTCCATCCAGGGTTACATGAACATGGAAGTCATGCTTTAGCCATATTTGCCAACCTTGAGACATATATATATATATCTATATATATATATATATATATATATATATATATATACATATATATATATATATATGTATATATATATATATATGTATATATATATATATATATGTATATATATATATATATATGTATATATATGTATATATATATATATATGTATATATATATATATATATGTATATATATATATATATATGTATATATATATATATATGTATATATATATATATATGTATATATATATATATATATGTATATATATATATATATATATGTATATATATATATATGTATATATATATATATATATATATATATATATATATATATATGTATATATATATATATATATATATATATATATATATATATGTATGTATGTATAATGTATATATATATATATATATATATATATATGTATGTGTATTTATATAAAATAAAATAGTATCAATCTCCCAGACATTCCCAAAACATTTGGAGAGATAACGAGTAAGCCAGTTACGTGATCCGTGACGTACAGGAGGAACCGCAGATCCCTTCTCCATCAACAACAATGCTAAATCATGCAGACTTTGTGAGAGCCAACAACAATGACTTTGGGACAAACTATGATCCAGCACTTACTATTTTTGAGCCCGAACACAAAGAGGATGAGCAATATGTTTTAAAGCCGACTGCTAAACTGTTTGATTGATGGAGACTTTTATTAGTAGATTGCACAGTACAATTGACAACTAAATGGTAATACCCAAATAAGTTTTTCATTTTTTTTAAGTCGGGGTCCACGTTAATCAATTCATTGGAACGATTCACAAATGTAGCTTTATTATGACACTACAGCATTGCTAGGTGCTAAACATAAAGACTAACCATAGTAAACAATAATGAAACAAACTGTAATATTTCCACTCTGCCGACCGACGGCACGCTCACATAATTCCTTTTAAATGAAGAATCAAAGGTTAAAAATAAGTTGCCGCAACTAAATTCTTTTTGCAATGACTACATTTGTCAACTAGTATCTGAGAGATGCATGAATTATAATCTAGAATGTACTTTTTGCACGTTTGAGACCAAGCAGAAGCAGTGTGTTGAAAATAGCAGCGTAAGCTAGCAATAATTCACTGCTATCAATGCGCCGCTAAATTAGTTTGTCTGCGTTGGTGCTTGTTATAACAACAGGGTTTTATGGCCGCAATATCAGAACCTTTGTTTGTTGACTCAATTTTCATTTATTTACAATTTAGAATGCATGAAAAAAAAAAAACATGGGTTCTTGACTTACATAAGAATTGTGAATGATAAACAGCACACTTCATTCCTATTTTTGCGTATTTCCAGTATGAACGATCCGATAACATGGTCCAAAAGTGTTAATACCATGACATAGACTCTACAAAAATTGCAGAAGATAATTGGAGAGGAATATTCAAAATTGCAGACATAAGTTTCGGCATTTTGTGATGTTTTGACTGTATTTTCACATCCTTTGCAGATTGTAAATACATTTGGATATAGTTTAATGGATACAATGAAACACAATTAAGCATATGAACTTGTTTTTCCACTCTACTGCTACTTCAAGCACTCGGCTAGCAAATGCTAAAAAATGCGCTAGCTCGATGCCAATTTACATTGAAAATGCCATATACATGCTATTGATTAGCATTAGCGATTTTACGTGGCAAATTTACAAAACAAAATGAACATTTAATACCACATGTGGGGCAATGCTGTATTGATTGAAACTTTTATTAGTAGATTGCACATTTAGACTGTTGGCGTGATGCCAGGCTGCAGGAAAGTAGGCAAAGTGCAAGCCGGAGGTCGAGTTATTAAATACCAAGCAAAAGAAAAGTAACACAAGTACTGCAGTTACTTAGAAAACACAAAGCACATTGGTATAGAGAAGATAATGAACCAGCACTGAAGGAGGGAACAATGTCGAACTAAATAGAACTAATCAACAATGTGGAACAGGGCTCAGAAAGTAAAGATGCGGCAAAACACAAAGACCAAACAGGAAATACTACCAAAACAAGAGCACAAGGACAGGAAATGATACCAAACACTGGAAATTAAAAATAAAAAAAAAGTCTAAAATGCCATGTGGGATCTTAACAATACACAAACAAGTACCAAACGTGTACATTTGAGTATCGTTATCAATTCCCAGGTACCATTCAGTTCAGATGTGACAGGTACGCATCCCTTAATACAACAGTTATGTTTTACCTGTTTGTAACTATGGAGGATTCCCTCTTGTGGTAAATGGGTTGTACTTGTATAGCGCTTTTCTACCCCTTTTTAAGGAGCCCAAAGCGCTTTGACAGTATTACCACATTCGCCCATTCACACACACATTCACACACTGACGGTGTGTGAATGTGGTGGGTTCTCCTGGCCGACAGATCTTCGTTTGAATCAAGTCTTTTATTTTTCTTAAACACCCGGGGGTGGCTTGCTTTGCAGCAATATGTGTTCGTCTCTCGGCGTATGTCTCTCTCTGGCTCCAACTCGAACGTCTCTCGTTCCGGCTGCTGCTAATAAGGGCTACAGGTGATTAGATAACAAGCCACAGCTGGGCAATCTACTCACCTGCCTCTGACTTCGAGGCTGGTCCTTACACACCCCGCGCTCCGCGGCAGGCCCGCAGACCACGCCCCTCTCCACAGTAACATTAAACATTACCAATATTTAAGGTTTCAAAAGGGCAGGTGTACATACAGGTGTTATCGTGTATGTCACTCATATAACAATAATATGTCACCACAATCTCTCAAGGAGTTATGCAAACCTTTTTTAGGCTGAGATGTACACTTGATCAATAGACTGTGGTGGTGAAAAAAAATCAATTTGTGCACTTTAAATATGCATAAATCTATATAATTAAAGATGTGGCAACAAAACTGTCAGGTTCAAACACTGATGACATCTATTAAACAAGACGAGAAGCAAGGAAATAAACAGAGGCAGAATTCAATTTGGCTCAATTGAGGAGAGACGCCGGGACACTGTACTCTTGTACAGTCTCCAGCACGCCTCCTCCTTTATTTGACTTTCCCTGACCACATGACCACAGCTGCTTCCAAAAGGGAAGTGGTTCGTAAACAGTGTTGCCTTTGGTTACAGAACAGTTCAAAAGAAAAGGTCGTAAAACAGTTCAAAGAGAGGTTCATAAAGCGGTTCAAAAAGAGGTTGCCGGGAGGGGAGTCTGGTCCTGCTTCCTCTTCGCTTTTGTAGTCCTTGGGTAGGACAATATCTTTCTGTTTAATTACAATACATGAAAGAAACTGAACACCTTCATTTTGCTCCCCCGCCCTACACAGTGGAGTTTAATGAGCCTTACCCTTGGTAGGTTCAAAGACAGCTTTTGCTTCTCACCGGGCACTCAATGAAATTAAACAATGGATGTCCGCTAACTTTTTGCAACTCAACGCCAAAAAAACCGGAAATGCTGATTATCGATCCTGCTAGACACCGACCTCTATTTAATGATACAACTCTAACATTTGACAACCAAACAATTATACAAGGCGACACGGTAAAGAATCTGGGTGTTATCTTCGACCCAACTCTCTCCTTTGAGTCACACATTAAAAGCGTTTCTAAAACGGCCTTCTTTCATCTCCGTAATATCGCTAAAATTCGCTCCATTCTGTCCACTAAAGACGCTGAGATCATTATCCATGCGTTTGTTACGTCTTGCCTCGACTACTGTAACGTGTTATTTTCGCGTCTCCCCATGTCTAGCATTAAAAGATTACAGTTGGGACAAAATGCGGCTGCTAGACTTTTGACAAGAACAAGAAAGTTTGATCACATTACGCCTGTACTGGCTCACCTGCACTGGCTTCCTGTGCACTTAAGATGTGACTTTAAGGTTTTACTACTTACGTATAAAATACTACACGGTCTAGCTCCATCCTATCTTGCCGATTGTATTGTACCATATGTCCCGGCAAGAAATCTGCGTTCAAAGGACTCCGGCTTATTAGTGATTCCCAAAGCCCAAAAAAAGTCTGCGGGCTATAGAGCGTTTTCATTTCGGGCTCCAGTACTCTGGAATGCCCTCCCGGTAACAGTTCGAGATGCCACCTCAGTAGAAGCATTTAAGTCTCACCTTAAAACTCATTTGTATACTCTAGCCTTTAAATAGACTCCCTTTTTAGACCAGTTGATCTGCCGTTTCTTTTCTTTTTCTCCTACGTCCCACTCTCCCTTGTGGAGGGGGTCCGGTCCGATCCGGTGGCCATGTACTGCTTGCCTGGGGACATTTCTGCGCTGCTGATCCGCCTCCGCTTGGGATGGTTTCCTGCTGGCTCCGCTGTGAATGGGACTCTCGCTGCTGTGTTGGATCCGCTTTGGACTGGACTCTTGCGACTGTGTTGGATCCATTATGGATTGAACTTTCACAGTATCATGTTAGACCCGCTCGACATCCATTGCTTTCCTCCTCTCCAAGGTTCTCATAGTCATCATTGTCACCGACGTCCCACTGGGTGTGAGTTTTCCTTGCCCTTATGTGGGCCTACCGAGGATGTCGTAGTGGTTTGTGCAGCCCTTTGAGACACTAGTGATTTAGGGCTATATAAGTAAACATTGATTGATTGATTGAATGTAACACAAAGGTTTTGTGATAACTTGGTAACAATTATTCTAACAAAAACTTTTTCCCATGCAAGGTCCACCAATAAATTTGGGTGTCTACTCCTTCTGGTTGATCCACTTCTGTTTACCAGCTGGCTGTGTTCTTGCAGACACACTCCAAATCTCGCAGGACTTGACGTTAGAGTGCATGCTGTTGCCATCAACACGTTGTCCTAATAGTTTTGTACTTCCAGGCTACGAAACATTTGTTTTAATCAAATGGCCTTTAGAAAATGGACGGAATGGTCCACTGGGGTCGAGAAGAGACTTTCAAGAAAAGGCCATGCTTCTCTCTTCCACTTTTCGGGAGGCGTCACCAAACGGCACCTCGCCCACCGAGCAGCTTGGCTTGGCATCTGCTCGCCGCGGCTGACATTTTGGCCTTTTGCGCTGCTCTGTTGATTCCAGCGATCCGAGCACCCGCGGCCCCCGCCGTTCCGTTTGTCTTGGCGGCGCCCCCCCCCCCCTGCTGACAGAAGCTCGGGGACCCTCGTTCGGTCATTGCCGGCCCCTGATAAGGACAGCTTGTGTGTGCATGCATGGTTCGCTCGCTTGTTTGTTTGCTCGTTTGTGTCATGGGGATATTTTGGGGTGGTATCCAGAGATAGAAGCGGCGGCCCAGATGTGGTGTGCGCGTGTGTGCGCGCTCTTTAGGCCACTCGGCTACGCCCGGGTGTCCTTGTGTTTAGATTTGAAACAAGAGCAAATTAGCATGCTGAATTCAAAACCCGCATCCACACACCAAGGTCAGTTCACAGCAAACACAACGAACATCCAGCTGCTTCCCTTTCAGCATGGAATTAATATACATTTCCAGACACCTCTTGACATGCCACTTTATAAATGTCCTCATTATTGGGATACATTTCACGTATGCACTTTGGAATTGTTCCTATTCCATAAAGAAATGTCCAGATAAAGCTAAGGTCTGGGAATTTTGCCCATTGTTCACAGTCATTATGAGAAACAAGAACACACATAATGTAGTAACAGACACCTTCATAACAATATGTAATATGTACAATATACACACAGCAACTATATATATATATGTATATATATATATATATATATATATATATATATATATATATATATATATATATATATATATATATACTGTAGTAACATCCATCTTAATAACTATATGTAATGTGTACAATGTACACGCTGCTGTACACACTGCAAGTATAAATATAATGTAGTAACATACACCTTCATATCTATATGTAATATGTACGATATACACACTGCGAGTATATGTATAATGTAGTAACAGACACCTTCATAACAATATGTAATATATACAATATACACACTGCGAGTATATACATATATGTATATGTATAAATATATATATATATATATATATATGCAGTATATATAATATATATATATATATACATATATATATGTAAATATAATATAGTAACATACACCTTCATAACTATATGTAATATTTACAATATACACACTGCGAGTATACAGTATATATATATATATATATATATATATATATGTATATATATCTATCCATCCATCCATCCATTTTCTACCGCTTATTCCCTTTCGGGGTCGCTGGCGCCTATCTCAGCTACAATCGGGCGGAAGGCAGGGTACACCCTGGACAAGTCGCCACCTCATCGCAGGGCCAACACAGATAGACAGACAACATTCACACTCACATTCACACACTAGGGCCAATTTAGTGTTGCCAATCAACCTATCCCCAGGTGCATGTCTTTGGAAGTGGGAGGAAGCCGGAGTACCCGGAGGGAACCCACGCAGTCACGGGGAGAACATGCAAACTCCACACAGAAAGATCCCGAGCCTGGATTTGAACCCAGGACTGCAGGACCTTCGTATTGTGAGGCAGACGCACTAACCCCTCTGCCACCGTGAAGCCCACGACACGCAGTCATGAACGCTAAAAAAAAAAAAGACAAAAAAATGGGGAATCTGTACTTTTCAATCAAAAATTGAGCTGTTTGGCCACATTACACACCAATATGTTTGGAGGGGGAAAGGTGAGGGCTTTAATTCCAGGAACACCATATCTACCGTCAAGCATGGTGGTGGTAGTAGTATTATGCTCTGGGCTTGTTTTGCTACCAATGGAACTGATGCTTTACAGAGAGTAAATAGGACAATGAAAAAGGACAACCTAAAATCATCAACCCGGAGGTTGGATCTTGGGCGCAGTTTGGTGTTCCAACAGGACAATGACCCCAAACACATGTCAAAAGTGGTAAAGGAATGGCTAAATCAGGCTAGAATTACGGTTTTAGAATAGCCTTCCCAAAGTCCTGACTTAAACGTGTGGGCAATGATGAAGAAACAAGTCCATGTCAGAAAAACAACACATTTAGCTGAACTGCACCAATTTTGTCAAGAGGAGGGGTCAAACATTCAACCAGAAGCTTGTGGATGGCTATAAAAAGCGCCTTATTGCAGTGAAACTTGCCAAGGGACATGTAAGCAAATATGAACATTGCTGTATGTATACTTTTGACCCAGCAGATTTGGTCACATTTTCAGTAGAACCATAATAAATTCATAAAGGCGCAGTGGGAGCGTGGCCATGCGCAACCCGAGGGTCCCTGGTTCAATCCCCACCTAGTACCAACCTCGTCACGTCCGTTGTGTCCTGAGCAAGACACTTCACCCTTTCTCCTGATGGGTGCTGGTTAGCGCCTTGCATGGCAGCTCCCTCCATCAGTGTGTGAATGTGTGTGTGAATGTGGAAGTAGTGTCAAAGCGCTTTGAGTACCTTGAAGGTAGAAAAGCGCTATACAACTACAACCCATTTATCATTTATCATTTATAAAAGAACCAAACTTCATGAATGTTTTTTGTGACCAACAAGTATGTGCTCCAATCACTCTATCACAAAAAAAAATAGTTGTAGAAAGTATTGGAAACACAAGACAGCTGTGAGACTATGATTTTTACAAGTGTATGTAAACTTTTGACCACAACTGTATATGATGATAGTTTCCATATAGAGGCAACTTCTTTTTACACTCTACCTGTACTTTAACAAACCTTAGCTTTCTCTGGACATTTCTTTATTAAAATAGGAACCTTCCTAAACATTCCTCTCCCCCGGAAAAGGGTGGAGTGCCATCTCCGGGTTGGGGAGGAGACCCTGCCCCAAGTGGAGGAGTTCAAGTACCTAGGAGTCTTGTTCACGAGTGAGGGAAGAGTGGATCGTGAGATCGACAGGCGGATCGGTGCGGCGTCTTCAGTAATGCGGACGTTGTATCGATCCGTTGTGGTGAAGAAGGAGCTGAGCCGGAAGGCAAAGCTCTCAATTTACCGGTCGATCTACGTTCCCATCCTCACCTATGGTCATGAGCTTTGGGTCATGACCAAAAGGATAAGATCACGGGTACAAGCGGCCCAAATGAGTTTCCAGGTCTCTCCCTTAGAGATAGAGTGAGAAGCTCTGCCATCCGGGAGGAACTCAAAGTAAAGCCGCTGCTCCTCCACATCGAGAGGAGCCAGATGAGGTGGTTCGGGCATCTGGTCAGGATGCCACCCGAACGCCTCCCTAGTGAGGTGTTTAGGGCACGTCCAACCGGTAGGAGGCCACGGGGAAGACCCAGGACACGTTGGGAAGACTATGTCTCCCGGCTGGCCTGGGAACGCCTCGGGATCCCCCGGGAAGAGCTAGACGAAGTGGCTGGGGAGAGGGAAGTCTGGGCTTCCCTGCTTAGGCTGTTGCCCCCGCGACCCGACCTCGGATAAGCGGAAGATGATGGATGGATGGATGGACATTCCTAAACATTCCTCTCGCCCGGAAAAGGGTGGAGTGCCATCTCCGGGTTGGGGAGGAGACCCTACCCCAAGTGGAGGAGTTCAAGTACCTAGGAGTCTTGTTCACGAGTGGGGGAAGAGTGGATCGTAAGATCGACAGGCGGATTGGTGCGGCGTCTTCAGTAATGTGGACGTTTTATCGATCTGTTGTGGTGAAGAAGGAGCTGAGCCGGAAGGCAAAGCTCTCAATTTACCGGTCGATCTACGTTCCCATCCTCACCTATGGTCATAAGCTTTGGGTCAGGACCGAAAGGATAAGATCACGGGTACAAGCGGCCGAAATGAGTGTGGCGGGGCGCTCCCTTAGTGTGGCGGGGCGCTCCCTTAGTGTGGCGGGGCGCTCCCTTAGAGATAGGGTGAGAAGCTCTGCCATCCGGGAGGAACTTAAAGTAAAGCCGCTGCTCCTCCACATGGAGAGGAGCCAGATGAGGTGGTTCGGGTATCTGGTCAGGATGCCACCCGAACGCCTCCCTAGGGAGGTGTTTAGGGCACGACCAGCCGGTAGGAGGCCACGGGGAAGACCCAGGACACGTTGGGAAGACTATGTCTCCCGGCTGGCCTGGGAATGCCTCGGGATCCCCCGGGAAGAGCTAGACGAAGTGGCTGGGGAGAGGGAAGTCTGGGCTTCCCTGCTTAGGCTGCTTCCCCCGCGACCCGACCTCGGATAAGCGGAAGATGATGGATGGATGGATGGCTGGACATTCCTAAACAGTTAATTTTGTGATTGATGCTGTATTACTGCATTCCCCAATATTTAACTGAAACATTCCTGTTTACAAGTGTATATTTACACAAATATCTTGAATTTTGATACTTTTTAGAAGTACGCTAACTGTTCTTGTCATCATGTGAACACACACACAAACTGTCCCATTTTGTGTCTCACAGGGGATTGACTTTGCCAGCTTCACCGGTTACATGTTCCTGGGGATAATCCTGGTCCTCTTCTGCTCCTTCCCCATCCTGCGGATGCTCTACTGGAACAAGAAGCTGTACAACAAAGAGTCCATTGAGATAGTCGGTGAGTTGGGAGTCTCGCTGTCTTTGGCATCGGATGAAGTCTGTTTTTGTGCGGCGTGAGTGGAGTACGCCTGTTCGGCAGCTACGTCCAACAGTGCGAGAGTGTTTTCTCTTCATAACACACAGTCGCCCCTCTGAGAGGAACCTCAACACGGAATCATTGAAACAGAGCTTTCCTCTGTTTGAGAAGCAAAACTGATGGTTGGCGTCACACCGGGCCACAGTCTGATCGAAAAAAGTCACTGTTGAGAACTGCATCTGTCGCTCGATGCTCCCCCCCAATGGACTATCTATAAATCTTTGTGGTTTGACCGGCACTGAGCCACCCGCCATTATCTGGTACAGTCGTGGTCAAAAGTTTGCGTACACTTGCAAAGAACATAATGTCATGGCTGTCTTGAGTTTCCAATCATTTCTACATCTCATATTTTTTTTGGTATAGAGTGATTGGAGCACATACTTCGTTATCACAAAAAACATTCATGAAGTTTGGTTCTTTCATGAATTTAAACTAACTATTTGGAAATAAGAGAAATGATATAGATGTAAAATTATTTATAGACAATGTTAGTATAGAAAGAGTAAACAAAATCCAATTTTTGGGTGTGATCTTGGACCACAGGATCTGCTGGAAGTCACACATGACATACATCAAAGGGAAGTTGGCGAGAAGTATTGCTGTCCTGAGTAAAACAAGGCACATTCTTCATCAAAAAACATTACACACTCTTTATTGTACACTTGTTTTACCATATTTGAGTTACTGTCTAGAAGTTTGGGGAAATACATACAGGACGAACATCCAACCACTATTCATAATGCAAAAAAGGGCCACCATACTGATACATAACACAGGACCCCGAGAACACACTAATGGATTATTTATAAAAACATTTGATTTAAAACTACCAGATCTCATCCAACTCAAGACTGCCCAAATGATTTATAAAGCAAGTCAAGATTTACTTCCAACAGGGTTACAGAGAAGATTTTTACAAAGAGAAGGGAATTATAATTTAAGAGGAGAACTACTTTTTAAGATCCAATATTGTAGAACAACGCAGAAACGAATGAGTATAACAATAGCAGGGGTTAAAATATGGAACTGTTTAAAGGATGAAATAAAACGCAGCACCAACATAAACCAGTTTAAAAAGCTTTTTAAATCATTTATCATTAGTAAATATAAGAAAGAAGAGCAAACATTGTTTTAGAAAGACAATAATATATATGTATATAAATACAATTCGACCGTGTCCCTTGGGAAGTCCTGTGGGGAGTGCTCAGAGAGTATGGGGTATCGGACTGTCTTATTGTGGCGGTCCGCTCCCTGTATGATCAGTGCCAGAGCTTGGTCCGCATTGCCGGCAGTAAGTCGAACACATTTCCAGTGAGGGTTGGACTCCGCCAAGACTGTCCTTTGTCACCGATTCTGTTCATAACTTTTATGGACAGAATTTCTAGGCGCAGTCAAGGCGTTGAGGGGTTCCGGTTTGGTGACCGCAGGATTAGGTCTCTGCTTTTTGCAGATGATGTGGTCCTGATGGCTTCATCTGACCGGGATCTTCAGCTCTCACTGGATCGGTTCGCAGCCGAGTGTGAAGCGACCGGAATGAGAATCAGCACCTCCAAATCCGAGTCCATGGTTCTCGCCCGGAAAAGGGTGGAATGCCATCTCCGGGTTGGGAAGGAGACCCTACCCCAAGTGGAGGAGTTCAAGTACCTAAGAGTCTTGTTCACGAGTGGGGGAAGAGTGGATCGTGAGATCGACAGGCGGATCGGTGTGGCGTCTTCAGTAATGCGGACGTTGTATCGATCCGTTGTGGTGAAGAAGGAGCTGAGCCGGAAGGCAAAGCTCTCAATTTACCGGTCGATCTACGTTCCCATCCTCACCTATGGTCATGAGCTTTGGGTCATGACCGAAAGCATAAGATCACGGGTACAAGCGGCCCAAATGAGTTTCCAGGTCTCTCCCTTAGAGATAGGGTGAGAAGCTCTGCCATCCGGGAGGAACTCAAAGTAAAGCCGCTGCTCCTTCACATCGAGAGGAGCCAGATGAGGTGGTTCGGGCATCTGGTCAGGATGCCACCCGAACGCCTCCCTAGGGAGGTGTTTAGGGCACATCCAACCGGTAGGAGGTCACGGGGAAGACCCAGGACACGTTGGGAAGACTATGTCTCCCGGCTGGCCTGGGAACGCTTCGGGATCCCCCGGGAAGAGCTAGACGAAGTGGCTGGGGAGAGGGAAGTCTGGGTTTCCCTGCTTAGGCTGTTGCCCCCGCGACCCGACCTCGGATAAGCGGAAGAAGATGGATGGATGGATGGATGGATAAATACAATGGATGGATGGATAAATACAATTTATGATTTCATAATTATACATATAGGTTATATTAAAATGTATATATTACCACTTTATATTGAATTTAAATAAGTTGTGTATATATATATATATATATATATATATATATATATATATATATATATATATATAAGTGTACAAATGTATCTGTTTGATTTAAATGTTAAACTGTGTATATGAGACGTGTGCTACATATATGTTGCTTATATATTGTTTAAAAAAAAAAAGTAATATAAGTGAAGCATGTTTTGGATTTTATATATTTTGAACCTTGTTCTTGTTGTGATGGGGTAGGTTTATATAAGCGTTGCTTCAACCTACACCCTTTCGGCTCAATCATTGCTCAAATGAGTGTTTTTTTTTTTTTTCTTTTCTTGTTTTTGTTCTTTGTTTTATGTGAAGATTGCCGAAATAAAATACATTGATTGATTGATATTATGGATCTACTGAACATATGAGCAATTCTGCTGGGTCAAAGGTATAAATGCGTTCATGATCCGAGGTCCGGATATTGTTTTTGTATTTTCTGTTAGTTTCGGATTACTTTAGTTCCTGTTTGTGACACCTGAGTTTGGTTTAGTTGCCACTCGCCTCTGGTGTTCGGGATGCTCACCTGTCTCTAATCAGAGGCATTATTTAAGCCTGTCTCTACCAGTCACTCGGCCTGGTGTCATTGTTCGCTTCCTTTCCGTGTCCAAGTACGTTTTGTTTGTTCATGCCACAGGCCGTGAGTGTTCCATGTCCGTAGTCCATGCTAAGTGTTAGCTTCTACAATTTTTGTCTTTTTAGCTTCTCGTGCGAATGGCACGCTTTCCTTTTTGTTGTTTGCCTGTTATTTTTATTTTGGGGCGGTACAGCTCGGTTGGGAGAGTGGCCGTGCCGGCAACTTGAGGGCTCCAGGTTCGATCCCTGCTTCCGCCATCCTAGTCACTGCCGTTTTGTCCTCGGGCAAGACACTTTACCCACCTGCTTCCAGTGCCATCCACACTGGTTTAAATGTAGATATTGGGTTAAATTAGATATTGGGTTTCACTATGTAAAGTGCTTTGAGTCACTAGAGAAAAAGCGCTATATAAATATACTTCACTTCACCTCACTTATTTTGTATGATTTTTGATAAATAAATCATCTCCTACCTCACGCTGTCGTCCGGAGTTGTCCGTTCTGCATTCCTGGGAGAATGACCCCGCAAAAAGATGCGACCCCGTCGTGACACATACAGCAATGTTGATATTTGCTTACATGTCCCTTGGCAAGTTTCACTGCAATAAGGCGCTTTTGGTAGCCATCCACAAGCTTCTGGTTGAATTTTTGACCACTCCTCTTGACAAAATTGGTGCAGTTCAGCTAAATTTGTTGGTTTTCTGACATGGACTTGTTTCTTCAGCATTGCCCGTGTTAAGTCAGTACTTTGGGAAGGCCATTCTAAAACCGCAATTCTAGCCTGATTTAGCCATTCCTTTACCACTTTTGGCGTGTGTTTGGGGTCATTTTCCTATCGGAACCAACTGCGCCCAAGACCTAAAGTTAAAGTTAAAGTACCAATGATTGTCACATACACACACTAGGTGTGGTGAAATTATTCTCTGCATTTGACTCATCACCCTTGATCACCGCCTGGGAGGTGAGGGGGGCAGTGAGATGCAGCGGTGGCCACATTTTTGGTGATTTAACCCCCCGAATTCAATCCTTGATGCTGAGTGCCAAGCAGGGAGGTATTGGGTCCCATTTTTATAGTCTTTGGTATGACTCGGCCAGGGTTTGAACTCACAACCTACCGATCTTAGAACGGACACTCTAACCACCAGGCCACTGAGGGACTTTGTTGTCTGGTGCAACACGAAC